>NC_140587.1:719717505-720019039 GCF_964204655.1 Triturus cristatus
AACATAAGAATCTATTCATAACTGTATTTTTCCCCAAGGAGGTTACATACTTTAAACCTATTACAGTAATAAAGTCTTAATTAGAGGATTATCTAAATGTTTTATTCAATTTTTTAAAGCAAGACTATGCTTTCCCTAGAAATAATGTATTGCCAACGTAACTAGAAATACAGTCACCATGATTCAACCATGAAAAGCAATTTAGGGTAAATTTCTTCATCAAACTGTGCTTTAGTTTTCTGAAAGAAATAGTGTAAGAGTTGCAGTACAACACTTTGCCTTTGTCAATGATTCAATGATACATGTTTGTAAAGTTGCTCAATGTGTTAAGTGACATATCTTTTTTTTATCTGAACAGAAGGTGTACCTTTGTGGTCAGGATGAAGAACACCAACGTGCTGATGATTATGTTCTGCCTTACAATTATGAAGGAAAAGGATCTGCTGCCGGTTCAGTAGGATGCTGCAGCGACATCCAAGGAGAAGACGAGAGGATCGAGTTTTCAAAAACACTGGAACCAAAATTCAGGACATTAGCAGATATTTGCACAAAGAAATAAAGGCACATGCTGGATCATGTAAAATGACTTTTTCCTCTGCCACCAGATTTTTAAAACGGTATTAAGTGGTCATCTGATGACATTATGATATCCAGGACATCATTTTGCGACTCTTTGGTGCACATCTGATGTGTGGTTCCCTGCATTGTCACTATAATGTAAACTGTTATCAAAAGTTACCTTAGGGAAAGGATAACAGGTTGACAAAGTTTTTAGACTTGATCGATTGTATAGAAATCGGAGGCATACGATTCTAAAAATTATAATGCCAGGAGCAGGGACTGTGGGAAAAGTTATTAAGGCGCCTCTACAAAATTCTTCCAGAGTAGCATGGTACAGAATGTACTAGCAACTTATAGTATTAGAAGCACATCAGCCAAGCCAGCTTATTGTATAAATTGGAGTTGTACAGCATAATATTTTTCTACTTTTGAGACAATCTATAAATGAATGGTTGAAACTCATGCACTGAAAAGGGTTGTATAATGTTATGCTCATATTTGTAACTGCATTAGAAAAGTTTATTTTTCTGATCTCTTTTAAAAACATAGATTTTCTGCACAATAGTTCACACTTGGGCTTTCATTCTTTGTACCTCTGCATTAAGGTTCTTTCGAACTTTGACATTTAGCACCACATTTTTAATTGAAGGAGTAAGAATAGTGTACAAAGGTTTTTAAATGGATCACATTATGACTGTGATTTTATTTTTTAAATATATTTAAAAATGTTTTTGCTATTCATCAAGTTACCCACTGCCTTTGCTAGCTTCCATGCTCATCCTAAAGCTTCCATAGCTTTTCTTCTTTAATTTTGTAATAAAACATAATGGTATTTGATTTCTGTTGATTTCATTGTCATTTCCCACACTAATCTCACATCTCACAACTTGGTGTTGGATGTGAGATTGTCATACACATTCAGTTAAGTAAAATAAAATGTGCTGTAGTGGAATAAATGTTCCCATCACCTCATAAAATACCAAAAAACATTATGGTATGTTTCTAATAACTAATGGATGCCAGGAAATAATTTTCCAACCATCTATTTGCTTCAGATAAGAGAGGTACAAAACTTTGCTTACTCCGTAAATATAGATGTCCAAGTTCCAGGTTTTGGTGGTATGTTCCTCATTAAATGAGCGACTTGTATTCATGACTGGAAAATGGGCCATAGTGGAACTGAATTCAATTCAGAATGTGGGCCTATAATAGTTTAAACTGTTTTGAGTGTCGGTTCAAATTGAATGTTGTCATACATTATCTGTAAAAATACACGTCTTCTACCTTTTAGCGCTGTCACTTGGAGAAAACTAAACTTCGTTTCAAGTTTGCCTTAATATATTATGCCATATTTTTTAAATTGTACAGTGATTGTAATTTTTGGCATATTTTTGTACGGCATTACCCTTAGACTTTACAATGCGGTATGTACATATTTTTATGAACAGTTTATTTAGGTAAAGTTACTTTTTCAAACAGTTGCACTCTTCTCCAAGCTTAGCCTTTTACCCAGAAACATATGGGCTATTGAGAGAGCTCCATAACGTCCAGATCGTGTACAGTAATGAGTAGAACAGTTTACAGTAAATTAATGCGAGTCAATGCATTTAGAAAGCTAACAGCTAACATGTTAAATGATGTTTTATTTAATTTGCAAAGCTCTGGTTTACATGTAAGCTCTACTTTCAAGTGCTCCAAAAGACTTATTTTGTAAATTAGGATTTCTAAAAATAATTAAAATGATCAATACCATTACTTTCTTGCCTCATTGACTTATTATTCACCATTTTTACATTCTCCTGTAGTTTCTCTTCATACTTACTTCTTCAATGATGGTGCATTTGGGGCAATGTTCTAACTCCTTTATTAGCCACTGTGTAATGCTATTTTTAGCCAGGGTCCAGGAGCGTTTGATGTTTATAATATGTAAATGACAATTGTTCAAGATGTGGGGAGGAGATGTGATCTAGTAGCTAATTTTCCAGCTGGAGAATCAGAAGACCACATTTTGCAGTGTTTCAATTGAAACAGTTACTAAGCCTTGTATAGTGTCTGCCACAGATATATGAACAAATGACTTGCATTTGTATGTAAACAAACATCAGGCCAAAGAAAACTTAAAGGTCTTTTAGTTCCTTAAAGGAATGCAATCCCTTTAGTTAGACTCCTTACTCATAAGTATGTTCTATTTCCAAAAAAAGGATCATTCAAGCCTAGGATAATGTATTTAATTAAGTCATACATTCAGAATGTGATTACTGTCCCCTGAAGGGAGTGAATAGTTAACCTCGAATATTTATCACAAGCTTTCGTCACTTCGTATGATAGGGCACTATCAAATTGTGGCTGCAATAAAGATGTCTTACAAAGCTCGATGTACTATCTTTCAATCAAAAGTAACTGTGTCAGTGGTACTCCTCAGAGTTTGAAACTTCCCACTCTACATCTCAGAAATATCTGTCCCTTGATCCCTCAGAGATTTTGACTGTTTCTTCATTGAATTAATGGTTACTCTTTTTCATTCCAGCACATCCTTCTTGCAGGCACATGCTCGATTCCTGGTACTCCAAGCTTCACAGCAGTATTTTACAGTGATGTTTATGAAGCTAATACTTAGAAACATCATGGATGACATAATTTGTAAACTGAGACAGTTGAGCTTTCTAGTGTGTTTCAGTTACATTTCCCTTGCACCTATTCTATTTTCACTTCCTCAAGCTCAACCACTGAATCATGCATTCTGTTTGGCCACTAAGCAGTGCTTGATGTGTTTTTTAAAAAAAGAGTAAAAAAAGAAGCGTAGATGCCAAAATATTTTTGAGAGTTCACTGTCAGCATTGCAGAATTCACAGTTGAAGGATACCAAGGCTGTTTAGTGTTATTAAAACGCATGCCACTTGCTTCCTTCACCATATAATTTAGGTCTCTTCATCACACTTTTGAGAGTTCTTTTTCATCTATGTTTTCTTAGTTAGTAATTGTTATCCTAAATTTGTTTGCCTCTTTCTTTCTCCTCTTTCTACCTTTCCTTTGCTAAGGCATGAAGACAGATAAGTCCCCACCCCAAGCATGAGTGATGGTTCCCACCACCTGCTGCCAAACGCACACATTAAGTATTGCCCATATGTATAGAGCAATGGCCACCAATCAACCACAATGTGCTGTTGAGTAGACAAAGCAGCCCATCTGGTTGTCAAAAGAAACGACAGGGTATTCCAACAGTCACACGCCAAAGAAGATGAAGAAGAAGATTTTAAGAGTAGGCAGTTAGTAAATGTTAGAAAAGTATTCCGAAAATTATTATTATTATTTTTTTTAAACACATCCAGGTTTCCTTTAAGAATACTGGCTGCATTTTTTTTAATTGCATTATTTAAAAGCAATCACGAACCTTGTGGTCTGCTGACATCTGCTGGCCACCATCCCTGTGTAGGCTGTGATTCCTAGTGGGTTGCAGTTTGTGACCAAACTCAATAATAGTATAAAGAATCTCAACAAGAGTGGAGGGTCTACGGGATACAAATTTAAAGACTCAAACAGAAAAAATCCCAATCCAAAATCTAAATACAAAACTAACTGTGAGTCTATAGGGCTAGGTGGACTTCATACAGCTACACCATCATGACTAAACCAAAAAAGTGTGTTCCCACCAAAATATCTCTCTGGATATGTGCATGCATTTAAGATCTATGAATGCATCAAAGGTTCCCATCACCCACATAAAGTGGCTTGCCTCATCATTTGGGAAACCAGGGACTTATCTGGAAACCGGATGCCACCAGGTTGTCATGAGGCAGGGTTCAGAGTACGTCCCGGATGCTCCTATGGCAATGTTGTTCCAATGGGAAGACCACTCTAAGAATTTGTGTGGGGTGATGTGTGCAGTGCAATTGAGTGAGTGTGGTGTAATAAAATTGGGAGCAAGGCACAAAAAGTGTTTATTGAAGTGCTGCCTTGGTACAAAATTAAAACAGTGCTTTTAACAGTTTTAACAAATAACTGTGGTGGAAGTGGTCGACATGTTTCAGCCTTGGTTAAATGTACCCTAGCTTTCATCAGGACCATATAAGCTACTGCATCTTCAATGTGAAAAAAGGTAAATCATACGACCTGCACCTGGAATAGGTGTGGAAGAAATTACCTGTAAAGGTGGAAACAAACATGATAAGAATAGTATATCAGAGGTGAAGCCTAATGGATGATAAGTCACACAACACATCAAAATTAATGTTCAATTGTGCCAAATACGTATTAGTAGGAAAACCCTTTCAAAAAGATCAAGGTACAACAAGTTTAACACTTACCCGGGTAAATCTGGGTATTCGCCTCGCCTCACCTGGCAACTGCTCAGGAAACAGGAGGCCCCGCTCTAAAACAATGAATAAGAGGCATGGTCCATACTGTAATGTGACACATTACCTTAAAAAACCGGAGACGCTTATCCTTTAAAAACAGGGCAGAGAAACATAGGCATAGTCCCTAAACCGGGGCAAAGCCCTATCTGATCAGAATATTACTGATGGTCATCTTGTAAATAATAGAGAAATATCATGGCGTTGTAAAATTGTGTAGACAAAGAGGAGTGATACTGTCTGTACTCGTCTCTAATCTTATATACGGTTTCGTCTATCGAGAACAAGCATGTATATGAGATAACAAAGGGAACCAATAGTATCCGATATCTGGATAGCGGGTGGAGCTAGCTCAAAGCCCCTATAGTGTGGCTACAGCGGCATAACAGATAGAAAAGTCAATGTACGAGCCATGTGGCGTGCAGACCAGCCCCTGTAGACAGCCCCTATAGTATCGCTTCAGCGGCATAACGAGTAGAAGAAATCATCTGTACGAGTCATGCGTGGCATGCAGATCATGGTATGTGTGCACCGGTCTTACCTCTCCGTCGGTACCTCGGGCAACTGCTGAGCCAGAGGGGAGGTAAGCGGTCCTAATGTCTTCAATCTTTTATACACTCCAATGCAAAGATGCCGGAATAGCGTCCAAAGAGGACGCCCACAGATGACGCGGTTGCACGTGATCCGGGCATCATGGGAGTTGTAGTTTGGGTGCCGGGCGATATCATTAGCCAAGTCAGTAGTAGTTCATCCCAGGAATATAGCAGTGTAATAGGACGATGTCTTGTCTCATTGTGGAACAAAAGGTCCATTATTGTAATGATTAAAAGTAATCAGAGTGAGCCAAGTGTAGTGCGCTTTCAATATTTTAAATGATCGTGAAAAGATGCGCGCATAGGTTACAGGAAGTAATGAGACGTTCTCCCAACAATGGTGGGGCTAGTAGTCATAAGGAGATGGTATATCAATGCTGTTACAAGTCTGATGGAACAACTCAGGTTGTGTGGGGATAAACTCACGAGGAATCACACTAGCACTCTATACTGCTGGTCAAAGTCTAGTAGAGCAACTAAAGTTGTGTGGGGAATCTCAAGAGAAATCACATTAGCACTCTATATTGCAGGTCATCACAGCGATGTCCAAGGTATTTGGTCATTTAAACCCTGGACATCGCTCTTTAGTTTAAACACCCATTTCTGCTCTTTGAGGAAAAGAAATTTCTTAATATCACTGATGTGAGATGGAATAAAAGGCTGTTCCAAAATGATCCATCTCAGATCCTCAGGTTTGTGATTAAGAGCAAGGAAGTGACTAGTCAATCTGGTGGCTTGTTTATTGCGTCTTATGGTGCTCTTATGTTCACTGATACGGGTTCTGATCTTACGTGTCGTCATACCAATGTATCGAAGTGAGCAAGGGCATGTTATCTGGTAAATCACTCTGTCAGAATTACAATTTGTATGTTTGCGTAAAATCCAAGGTTTAGCCAACCCTAGATCGATCGATTTTGCTTGTTGTGTCTGAGGACATACAGAGCAGGAGCCACAGGGATAGTGGCCCTGTACTGGTGGAAGGTCCCACAATGTTGACACTCCCAAGGATGGCTTGCTTTTGGGTCTTGTATGAACAAGGTTATCACGCAAACTGGACCCTCGTTTGAAAGAGAACAGAGGGGGTGGAATCTTGTCATTTCCAACATTTAAGATATGCCAGTGTTTTCGTACCGACTTTTGAACACTATTGGAAAATGTGCTAAAAGTGGTCACTACCGTCATTCTGGTCAACGGTTCCTTAGGAACTGGAGGTTCAAGTAAGGCATCCCTGTTATTATTGGACGCCCGTTTGTAAGCTTTTTTCACCAGATGAGATGGATATGAAGTCCAAGAGGGTAGCGACAGTGCCGTGCCAGATTACCAAGATATCATCTTCTGGACATTAGAGATTGTGATACCATAACACCAACACACTCCAGGGTTTAAATGACCAAATACCTTGGACATCGCTGTGATGACCTGCAATATAGAGTGCTAATGTGATTTCTCTTGAGATTCCCCACACAACTTTAGTTGCTCTACTAGACTTTGACCAGCAGTATAGAGTGCTAGGGTGATTCCTCGTGAGTTTATCCCCACACAACCTGAGTTGTTCCATCAGACTTGTAACAGCATTGATATACCATCTCCTTATGACTACTAGCCCCACCATTGTTGGGAGAACGTCTCATTACTTCCTGTAACCTATGCGCGCATCTTTTCACGATCATTTAAAATATTGAAAGCGCACTACACTTGGCTCACTCTGATTACTTTTAATCATTACAATAATGGACCTTTTGTTCCACAATGAGACAAGACATCGTCCTATTACACTGCTATATTCCTGGGATGAACTACTACTGACTTGGCTAACGATATCGCCCGGCACCCAAACTACAACTCCCATGATGCCCGGATCACGTGCAACTGCGTCATCTGTGGGCGTCCTCTTTGGACGCTATTCCGGCATCTTTGCATTGGAGTGTATAAAAGATTGAAGACATTAGGACCGCTTACCTCCCCTCTGGCTCAGCAGTTGCCCGAGGTACCGACGGAGAGGTAAGACCGGTGCACACATACCATGATCTGCATGCCACGCATGACTCGTACAGATGATTTCTTCTACTCGTTATGCCGCTGAAGCGATACTATAGGGGCTGTCTACAGGGGCTGGTCTGCACGCCACATGGCTCGTACATTGACTTTTCTATCTGTTATGCCGCTGTAGCCACACTATAGGGGCTTTGAGCTAGCTCCACCCGCTATCCAGATATCGGATACTATTGGTTCCCTTTGTTATCTCATATACATGCTTGTTCTCGATAGACGAAACCGTATATAAGATTAGAGACGAGTACAGACAGTATCACTCCTCTTTGTCTACACAATTTTACAACGCCATGATATTTCTCTATTAATTACAAGATGACCATCAGTAATATTCTGCTCAGATAGGGCTTTGCCCCGGTTTAGGGACTATGCCTATGTTTCTCTGCCCTGTTTTTAAAGGATAAGCGTCTCCGGTTTTTTAAGGTAATGTGTCACATTACAGTATGGACCATGCCTCTTATTCATTGTTTTAGAGCGGGGCCTCCTGTTTCCTGAGCAGTTGCCAGGTGAGGCGAGGCGAATACCCAGATTTACTCGGGTAAGTGTTAAACTTGTTGTACCTTGATCTTTTTGAAAGGGTTTTCCTACTAATACGTATTTGGCACAATTGAACATTAATTTTGATGTACTGTGTGACTTATCATCCATTAGGCTTCACCTCTGATATACTATTCTTATCATGTTTGTTTCCACCTTTACAGGTAATTTCTTCCACACCTATTCCAGGTGCAGGTCGTATGATTTACCTTTTTTCACATTGAAGATGCAGTAGCTTATATGGTCCTGACGAAAGCTAGGGTACATTTACCCAAGGCTGAAACATGTCGACCACTTCCACCACAGTTATTTGTTAAAACTGTTAAAAGCACTGTTTTAATTTGGTACCAAGGCAGCACTTCAATAAACACTTTTTGTGCCTTGCTCCCAATTTTATTACACCACACTCACTCAATTGCACTGCACACATCACCCTACACAAATTCTTAGAGTGGTCTTCCCATTGGAACAACATTGCCATAGGAGCATCCGGGACGTACTCTGAACCCTGCCTCATGACAACCTGGTGGCATCCGGTTTCCAGATAAGTCCCTGGTTTCCCAAATGATGAGGCAAGCCACTTTATGTGGGTGATGGGAACCTTTGATGCATTCATAGATCTTAAATGCATGCACATATCCAGAGAGATATTTTGGTGGGAACACACTTTTTTGGTTTAGTCATGATGGTGTAGCTGTATGAAGTCCACCTAGCCCTATAGACTCACAGTTAGTTTTGTATTCAAACTCAATAATATTCATGATTTAAGTCAAATTCCATTTGCAACCCTCTAGGAATCAGTATTATGTCAGTTTACAAAATACCACACTGGTCGCAAAACTTTTGGTCCCCAATTGCGTTCAGTGCTACGTAATCTGACCCATTGGGCCGTATTGGGCTTTACTATATACCGGGATTTAGGTCCAGAAGAAATAGTGTGTATCTCATATGGGGCCTCAAAAAAGCTGAAACATGTCTACCTGTGGGATTCTGGATTAATATGTGTCCATAACATCCCAATGCTCATTTTAATTTTATTATCCCCCTTACAATCTGACAAGAAACATCATTTAGCATTATCTATAAGGATTTCTAACCATTTGTTGGATCCAATATTAACCATAAAGGTATACACATATCTCCATTCCAAGTTCTCCCAAACATATTTGGGAGCCCATCTGTCCCCCCAAGAATATTGGATGGGTGAGGCAAACCAGATGATGATGATGGCATAAGATGCCACAAGGTTCATGAATGAAGGTATGCTTTACATTTTTTTGAAATCCACACATTGAGAATGTCCATTAAAAACCTTCACAATTTCTGGGGCTACTCTCACATCCAAAGTGCCTTTTTTCATTTTGTAGCTAAAATCTATGTGGCCAAAGTGATGCACAAAAACAATGAGGAGAATGAAAAGCAAAAGGTAGCCTCCAACTTAGCAACACTAACAGTGAAGAATGGAGCTTTTCCCCTAGGGAAGTCCAGGGTTTGCCATGGGGATATTCTATGCACTCTGGTAGCAAGGACAGCTGTGATTTGTAGTTTGTCTTATTTGAAGCTGTAATAGGCTTGTGTAGTAAGTAACATTTAACTTGCATTAGTAAAACCATCCATTATAAGGGCAGATATCTTTTGGTGTTCCTGTAACCTTTTGCTGAAAAAGCCCTGTTGCTGATTATGATCTCAGCCACTAGCAATTACTAGGCATGGACGAAATTTAAATTATGCTTATGTAACTTGCATAATTTAGGGAATCTTGCTATAAGCTTGTTATGCGCAATTCCCAAAATGACACCACATTGTGGGAGCATTGGAACGAGAATGATCAGAACACAAGCAGTTTTTGTTCCTTGCTCTTGTGTTTTTGGTGTCCTGATTTAGCGCAAAATGTGTCCTTGTGTACAAATGGACAGGAGGATGCAATTCACCCTAAATTTAGCACTAAGTGGCAGATTTGCATTTTTCATAATTATGTGCCATTTTTGCCTAATTATGCATATTATTACTGAAATGATTATGTGAAAGCAATTTGTGTGAAACTTGCACACCCCTACCTTATTCTAGGCTGCATACCAGTCAATCTTTATGTTCCTCACTGGGCCACTGCTACTTTACTCATGAAAGAGTTAATAAAAATGTGATGGATGGAATGCTTGATTTAATCTTGGCCACTGGTAATCACTCGGGCCGCACACCAGTCCATTATTATTTTGCACACCATGCCACCTCAATTTGGACCCAGCCATATGAAAATCAGCCCTGATTCTGCAACAGTAATTCAAGCATTCCATCCATCACTTTTTTGTATACTTTAGTGTGTTACCCTTTGTGGGACGGGTATGCCCAAATGTGGGTCCCATGGCACTGGAACTAAGCAATATCTGGCTGATGAGCCGTAACTAGGCTGAAACCAGTACTGCTTGTGTTCCGTTTCAGAGGTGACTGACCTGGCAGTTTGTGCTGGAATGTTCCCATTGGAACGAGTCAATGTTGATTTGCATATGGCCGGGTTCTAACTGAGGTGTCATGGTGTGCAAAATAATGATGGGCTGGGATGTGGCTTGAGTGATTACCAGTGACTGAGATTAAATTACGCATTTCATCCATCACTTTTTTGTCTACTTTAGTCTGAAAAAAGAGGTCATTGATCCTGCCCCATTAGGAACACTCCAGCTAGAAATGCCAGCCACATTCTTTCTGAATTGGAACACAAGAACCCCATAGAATTTCCATCTATGGTTATCTAAAACTAAGATGCAGCTTGAGTCCTTTACCACACAAACCATGGGACATTTGCAGGTAGCATCTACGCCTGGGCTGACCAAAATAAATAGAAACCACCATATTTTTCCATTGTATATACTGACTGGCAAAGCCCTTCAGTGATTGCCATGATAAAGTTGGACATGTATGGCAAGAAGTCCAGCTTTACCTTTGTGGACCTGGGTTTCACCAGCCCAGGCACTGGGGATCCTAAATGATTTCTACAGCTCCAGTGCTCCTGTTGGACCTGGCCCTTTTTGCAGGGTCATCCCTGAACTTTTTGCCTTCCTCCAAGCCTTTTTTCTGGCATGGTGTTGGTGGTTCTAGGACTCTGGGCACTCTTAGCACTGCTGTCCAGTGTAAAGTGCGTGTGCTCTCTGTGGTAAACATGGTAAGATTGGTCTACACCTGTTTGGCATATTTAATTTACCTGTATGTCCCTTGTAAAGTGGTATCTCAGATACCCAGGGCCACTAAATTAAATGCTACTGGTGAGCTTGCAGCGCTGATTGCGCCACCCACCAAAGTAGCCTTTCAAACCTGTCTCAGGCCTCTGCCATTGCAGGGCCTGTGCGCGCAGTGTTACTGCCGCTGTGATGTGGCACCTAAAGTGTGTGACATGTCTGTGACCCCCCTTTTACTGCATGTCAGTCACCCCTAAGGTAGGCACTAGCTAGCCCTATGGGCATGGTGCATTGTAGGTAGAAGGTAGGACATGTACTTCACAAGTGTGACATGTCCTGGTAGTGACCAACAGCCATTTTGGTTTCTCACTGCTGTGAGGCTGCCCTGTCATAGGAATGCATTGGGGATTCCCTGATAAGTGTTTCAGTGGTAATTCCTGATATGAGAGGAACAGCATGGTCAAGTTTGGTATGTTTGGAAACAGTAATAATAAATGCTGCACAAAGGTGTGCGCAGATTTAGTGTCACTATTTTAGAAATACCACTTTTAGACGTTGCTAAAAGAACTATTGATGGACAGAATGCAGAACAATGTCATACATTCACCCCAGTACAGAGATCTGGGCCTAAATCCATCGTTTTTTTGCTCACCATGCCATTCCACTTTGGACCCAGCCACATGCAAATCAGCCTTGACCCTGTGCTCAATGGGAACAGTCCAGCCCGAACTGTCATGCCAGGTCCTCCCTGGACCGGGAACAAGCATCCTGGGACCGGTTTCAGGGCATCACTCTTCATAAACCAGGCTAACTTGAATCCAGTGGTGTAGTGAGCACGGGACCCACGTTTGGGCATACCCTTCCCACTTAGGGTGACAAATGCAAAAGAAACAATTGATGGACGAAATGCTGGAAAATGCAATAATTCATCCCCAGTCACAAGAATCTGGGTTAAATCCAGCATTCTTTTGCTCACCACACCACCCCAATTTGGACCCAGCCATATGCAAATCAGTCTTGAACCTGTTACTTGTGGAAACAGTCCAGCCGAACTGCCAAGCCAATTGCTCCCTGAACCGGAAACAAGCATCCTGGGACCGGTTTCAGGGCATCACCCGTCATCAGCCATGCTAGCTTGAATCCAGTGGTGCAGTGAGCACAAGACCCACGAATGGGCATACCATTCCCACTTAGGTAGACAAATGCAAAAGAAACAATTGATGGACGGAATGCTGGACATTGCAAACTTTCCCCCCCAGTAACGAGGATCTGGGTTAAATCCATCATTCTTTTGCTCACCACTCCACCCTAGTTTGGACCCAGCCATATGCAAATCAGTTTTGACCCTGATCCTTGTGGCAACAGTCCAGCCCGAACTGTCAAGCTAGGTCCTCCCTGGACCGGAAACAAGCATCCTGGGACTGGTTTCAGGGCATCACCCTTGATCAGCCAGGCTAGCTTGAATCCAGTGTTGTAGTGAGCATGGGACCCACGTCTGGGCATACCCTTCTCACTCTTGGTAACAAATGCAAAAGAAACAATTGACGGACGGAATGCTGGACAATGCAAACAATGGATGGACGGAATTCTGGACAATGCAAACATTCACCCCCAGTCAAAAGGATCTGGGTTAAATCCATCATTCTTTTGCTCACCACACCACCCCAGTTTGGACCCAGCAATTTGCAAATCAGTCTTGACCCTGTTCCTTGTGAGAACAGTCCAGAATGAACTGCCATGCCAGGTCCTCCCTGCACCGGAAACAAGCATCCTGGGTCCGGTTTCAGTGCATCACCCTTCATCAGCCATTATAGCTTGAATCCAGTGGTGTAGTGAGCACTAGACCCACGTCTGGGCATACCCTTCCCACTTAGGGCGACAAATGTAAAAGAAACAATTGATTAACGGATTGCTGGACAATGCAAACGTTCACCCCTAGTCTTACCGATTTGGGTTAAATCCATCATTCTTTTGCTCACCACACCACCCCAGTTTAGAACCAGCCATATTCAAATCAGTCTTGACCCTGTTGCTTGTGGGAACAGTCCAGCCCGAACTGCCAAACGACGTCCTCCCTGGACCGGAAACAAGCATCCTGGGACCGGTGTCAGGGCGCACCCTACATCAGCCAGGCTAGCTTGAATCCAGTGGTGTAGTGAGCACGGGATCACGTTTGGGCATACCCTTCCCACTTAAGGTGACAAATGCAAAAGAAACAATTGATGGGCGGAATGCTGGACAATGCAAATATTCACCCCCTGTCACAAGGATCTGGGTTAAATCCATCATTCTTTTGCTCACCACACCACCCCAATTTCGACCCAGCCATATGCAAATCAGTCTTGACCCTGTTACTTGTGGGAACAGTCCAGCCAGAACTGCCAAGCCAGGTGCTCCCTGAACCGGAAACAAGCATCCTGGGACCGGTTTCAGGGCATCACCAGCCATTCTAGCTTGAATCCAGTGGTGTAGTGAGCACGGGACCCACGACTGGGCATACCCTTCCCACTTAGGATGACAAATCCAAAGAAACAATTAATGGACGGAATGCTGGACATTGCAAACATTCCCCACACCAGTCACAAAGATCCGGGTTAAATCCATCATTCTTTTGCTCACCACACCACCCCAGGTTGGACCCAGCCATATGCAAATCAATCTTGACCCTGTTCCTTGTGGGAACAGTCCAACCCGAACTGCCAAGCCAGGTCCTTCCTGCACCGGAAACAAGGATCCTGGGACCGGTTTCAGGGCATCACCCTTCATCATACAGGCTAGCTTGAATCCAGTGGTGTAGTGAGCATGGAACCCACGTTTGGCCATACACCTCTCACTTAGGGCAACAATTGCAAAAGAAACAATTGATGGACGGAATGCTGGATAATACAAACATTCACCCCCAGTCATAAATATTTTGGTTAAATCCATCATTCTTTTCCTCACCACACCACGGCAGTTTGGACCCAGCCATATGAAAATCAGTCTTGACCATGTTCCTTGTGGGAACAGTCCAGCCCGACCTGCCATGCCAGGTCCTCCCTGGACTAGAAACAAGCATCCTGGGACCTGTTTAAGTACATGACCCTTCATCAGCCAGGCTAGCTTGAATCCAGTGGTGTACTGAGCACGGGGCCCACGTCTGGGCATACCCTTCCCAATTAGGCCGACAAATGCAAAAGAAACAATTGATGGACAGAATGATGGACAATGCAAACATTCACCCCTGTCACAAGGATGTGGGTTAAATCCATCATTCTTTTGCTCACCACACCACCCTAGTTTGGATACAGCCATATGCAAATCAGTCTTGACCCTTTTCCTTGTGGCAACAGTCCAGCCCGAACTGCCAAGCCAGGTCCTCCCTGGACCGGGAACAAGCATACTGGGACCGGTTTCAGTGCATCACCCTTCATCAGACAGGCTAGCTTGAATCTAGTGGTGTAGTGAGCACGGGTCCCCTGTCTGGGCATACCCTTCCCACTTAGGGCGACAAATGCAAAAGAAACAATTGATTGACAGAATGCTGGACAATGCAAATATTCTCCCCAGTCACAAGGATGTGGGTTAAATCCATCATTCTTTTGCTCACCACACCACCCTAGTTTGAACCCAGCCATATGCAAATCAGTCTTGACCCTGTTCCTTGTGACAACAGTCCAGCCCAATCTGCTAAGCCAGGTCCTCCCTGGACCGGAAACAAGCATACTGGGACCGGTTTCAGTGCATCACCCTTCATCAGCCAGGTTAGCTTGAATCCAGTGGTGTAGTGACCACGGGACCCACGTCTGGGCATACCCTTCCCACTTAGGGTGCCAATTGCAAAAGAAACAATTGATGGAAGGAATGCTGGAAAATGCAAGCATTCACCCCCAGTCATAAGGATCTGGGTTAGATCCATAATTCTTTTGCTCACCACATCACCCCAGTTTGGACCCAGCCATATGCAAATCAGTCTTGACCCTGTAACTTGTGGGAACAGTCCAGCTCAAACTGCCAAGCCAGGTCCTCCCCGGACCGGAAACAAGCATACTGGGACTGGTTTCAGAGCATCACCCTTAATCAGCCAGGCTAGCTTGAATCCAGTGTTGTAGTGAGCACGGGACCACCGTCTGGGCATACCCTTCTCACTTACGGCGAGAATTGCAAATGAAACAATTGTTGGACGGAATGCTGGACAATGCAAACAATTGATGGATGGAATGCTGGACAATGCAAACATTCAACCCCAGTCACAAGGTTCTGGGTTAAATCCATCATTGTTTTGCTCAATACACCACTCCAGTTTTGACCCAGCCATATGCAAATCAGTCTTGACCCTGTTCCTTGTGGCAACAGTCCAGCCCGAACTGCCATGCCAGGTCCTCCCTGGACCAGAAACAAGCATCCTGGGACCGGTTTCAGTGCATCACCATTCATCAGCCAGGCTAACTTTAATCCAGTGGTGTAGTGAGCACAGGACCCACGTCTAGGCATACCCTTCCCACTTAGGGCGACAAATGCAAAAGAAACAATTGATGGACGGAATGCTGGACAATGCAAACGTACACCCCCAGTCATACTGATCTGGGTTAAATCCATCATACTTTTGCTCACCACACCACCCCAGTTTGGACCAAGCCATATTCAAATCAGTCTTGACCCTGTTCCTTGTGGGAACAGTTCAGCCCGGACTGCCAAACCAGGTGCTCCATGAACAGGAAGCAAGTATCCTGGGACTGGTTTCAGGGCATAACCCTTCATCAACCAGGCTAGCTTGAATCCAGTGGTGTAGTGAGCACGGGACCCACGTTTGGGCATACCCTTCCCACTTAGGGTGACAAATGCAAAAGAAACAATTGATGGACAGAATGCTGGATATTGCAAATATTCACCCCAGTCAAAAGAATCTGGTTTAAATCCATCATTCTTTTGCTCACCACACTACCCCAATTTGGACCCAGCCATATGCAAATCAGTCATGACCCTGTTACTTGTGGGAACAGTGCAGCCCGAGCTACCAAGCCAGGTGCTCCATGAACAGGAAGCAAGTATCCTGGGACTGGTTTCAGGGCATAACCCTTCATCAACCAGGCTAGCTTGAATCCAGTGGTGTAGTGAGTACGGGATCCACGTTTGGGCATACCCTTTTCACTTAGGGTGACAAATGCAAAAGAAACAATTGATGGATGGAATGCTGGTCAATGCAAACATTCACCCCCAGTCACAAGGATATGGGTTAAATCCATCATTCTTTTGCTCACCACACCACCCCAGTTTGGACCCAGCCATATGCAAATCAGTCTTGACCCAGTTACTTTTGGGAACAGTTCAGCCCGAACTGCCAAGCCAGGTCCTCCCTGAACCGGAAAAAGGCATCCTGGGACCGGTTTCAGTGCATCACCCTTCATCAGCCATGCTAGCTTGAATCCAGTAGTGTAGTGAGCACGGGACCCACGCCTGGACATACCCTTCTCATTTAGTGCGACAAATGCAAAAGAAACAATTGATGGACGGAATGCTGGACAATGCAAACATTCACCCCCAGTCACAAAGATCTGGGTTAAATCCATCATTCTTTTGCTTACCACTCCACTTCATTTTGGACTCAGCCATATGCCAATCAGTCTTGACCCTGTTCCTTGTGGGAACAGTCCAGCGCAAACTACCAAGCCAGGTCCTTCCTGGACCGGATACAAGGAACCTGGGACCGGTTTCAGGGCATCACCCTTCATCAGTTAGGCTAGCTTGAATCCAGTGGTGTAGTGAGCACAGGACCCACATCTGGGCATACCCTTCTCACTTAGAGGGAATTATTGCAAAATAAACAAATGATGGATGGAATGCTGGACAATGCAAACATTTACCCCCAGTCACAATGATCTGAGTTAAATCCATCATTCTTTTGCTCACCACACCACCTCAGTTTGGACGCAGTCATATGCAAATCAGTCTTGACCCTGTTCCATGGTGGCAACAGTCCAGCCCTAACTGCCAAGCCAGGTCCTTCCTTGGCCAGAAACAAGCATCCTGGGAATGGTTTCAGGGCATCACCCTTCATCAGCCAGCCTAGCTTGAATCCATTGGTGTAGTGAGCAATGGACCCACGTCTGGGCATACCCTTCCCACTTAGGGCGACAATTGAAAAAGAAACAATTAATGGACGGAATGCTGGACAATGCAAGCATTCACTCCCTTTCACAAGGATCTGGGTTAAATCCATCATTCTTTTGCTCACCACACCACCCTGTTTGGACCCTACCATATGCAAATAAGTCTTGACCCTGTTCCTTGTGGGAACAGTCCAGCCCGAACTGCGAAGTCAGGTACTCCCTGGACCGTAAACAGGCATACTGCGACCGGTTTCAGGGCATCACCCTTCATCAGCCAGGCTAGCTTGAATCCAGTGTTGTAGTGAGCATGGGACCCACGTCTGGGCATACCCTTCTCACTTAGGGCAACAATTGCAAAAGAAACAATTGATGGACGGAATGCTGGACAATGCAAACAATTGATGGATGGAATGCTGGACAATGCAAACATTCACCCCCAGTCACAAGGTTCTGGGTTAAATCCATCATTCTTTTGCCCACCACACCACTCCAGTTTGGACCAAGCCATATGCAAATCAGTCTTGACCCTGTTACTTGTGGGAACTGTCCAGCCTGAACTGCCAAGCCAGGTACTCCCTGATCCGGAAACAAGCATACTGGGACCGGATTCCAGGCATCACCCTTCATCAGCCAGGCTAGCTTGAATCCAGTGTTGCAGTGAGCACGGGACCCAAGTCTGGGCATACCCTTCTCAATTGATTGATGGAATGCTGGACAATGCAAACAATTGGTGGATGGAATGCTGGACAATGCAATCATTCACCACCAGTCACAAGGTTCTGGGTTAAATCCATCATTCTTTTGCTCACCACACCACTCCAGTTTGGACCCAGCCAAATGCAAATCAGTATTGACCCTGTTCGTTGTGGCAACAGTGCAGCCCAAACTGCCATGCCAGGTCCTCCCTGGACTGGAAACAAGCATCCCTGGACCGGTTTAAGTGCATCACCCTTCATCAGCCAGGCTAACTTGAATCCAGTGGTGTAGTGAGCACAGGACCCGCGTCTGGGTATAACCTTCCCACTTAGTGCAACAAATGCAAAAGAAACAATTGATGGACGGAATGCTGGACAATGCAAACATTCATCCCCAGTCACAAGGATCTGGCTTAAATCCATCATTCTTTTGCTCACCACACCACCCCAATTTGGACCCAGCCATACGCAAATCAGTCTTGACCCTGTTACTTGTGGGAACAGTCCAGCCCAAACTGCCAATCCAGGTGCTCCTTGAACTCGAAACAAGCATCCTGGGACCGGTTTCAGGGCATCACCGTTCATAAGCCATGCTAGCTTGAATCTAGTGGTGTAGTGAGCACGACTGGGCGACAAATGCAAAAGGAACAATTGATGGATGGAATCCTGGACATTGCAAACATTCCCCCCGATCACAAAGATCTGGATTAAATCCATCATTCTTTTGCTCACCACCCCACCCCAGGTTGGACCCAGCCATATGCATATCAGTCTTGACCCTGTTCCTTGTGGGAACAGTCCAGCCCGAACTGCCAAGCCAGGTCCTTCCTGGACCGGAAACAAGGATCCTGAGACCTTTTTTCAGGGCATCAACCTTCATCTGCCAGAATAGCTTGAATCCAGTGGTGTAGTGAGCACAGGACCCACGTCTGACCATACCCCTCTCACTTAGGGCAACAATTGCAAAAGAAACAATTGATGGACTTAATGCTGGACAATACAAACATTCACCCCAGTCATAAAGATCTTGGTCAAATCCATCATTCTGTTGCTCACCACGCCACCTTAGTTTGGACCCAGCCATATGCAAATCCGTCTTGACCCTGTTCCTTGTGGGAACAGTCCAGCCCGACCTGCCATGCCTTGTCCTCCCCGTCCACAAACAAGCCTCCTGGGACCGGTTTAAGTGCATGACACTTCATCAGCCAGGCTAGCTTGAATCCAGTGGTGTACTGAGCACGGGACCCACGTCTGGGCATACCCTTCCCACTTAGGGTGACAAATGCAAAAAAAAACAATTGAAGGATGCAATGCTGGACAATGCAAACATTCACCCTAGTCACAAGGATGTGGGTTAAATCCATCATTCTTTTGCTCACCACACCACCCTGTTTGGATCCTACCATATGCAAATCAGTCTTGACCCTGTTCATTGTGGGAACAGTCCAGCCTGAACGGCTAAGCCCGGTCCACCCTGGACCGGAAACAAGCATCGTGGGACCGGTTTCAGTGCATCACCCTCATCAGCCAGGCTAGCTTGAATCCTGTGGTGTACTGAGCACGGGACCCACGTCTGGGCATACCCTTACCTTTTAGGGTGACAAATGCAAAAAAAACAATTGATGGACGGAATGCTGGACAATACAAACATTCACCCCCAGTCACAAGGATCTGGGTTAAATCCATAATTCTTTTGCTCACCACACCACCCTAGTTTGGTCCCGGCCATATGCAAATCAGTCTTGACCCTGTCCCTTGTGGGAAATGTCCAGCCTGAACTGCCAAGCCAGGTGCTCCCTTAACCAGAAACAAGCATACTGGGACCGGTTTCAGTGCATCACCCTTCATCATCCAGGCTAGCTTAAATCCAGTGTTGTAGTGAGCACGGGACCCACGACTGGGCATACCCTTCTGACTTAGGGCAACAATTGCAAAAGAAACAATTGATGGATGGAATGCTTCACAATGCAAACAATTGATGGACGGAATTCCGGACAATGCAAACATTCATCACCAGACACAAGGACCTATTTTAAATCCATCATTCTTTTGCTCACCACACCACTCCATTTTGGACCCAGCCATATGCAAATCAGTCTTGACCCTGTTTCTTGTGGCAACAGTCCAGCCCGAACTGCCATGCCAGGTCCTCCCTGAAAAGGAAACAAGCATCCTGGGACCGGTTTCAGTGCATCACCCTTCATCAGCCAGGCTAACTTGAATCCACTGGTGTAGTGAGCACAGGACCCACGTCTGGGAATAGCCTTCCCACTTAGGGCGACAAATGCAAAAGAAACAATTGATGGACGGAATACTGGACAATGCAAACATTTACCCCCAGTCACAATGATCTGAGTTAAATCCATCATTCTTTTGCTCACCACACCACCTCAGTTTGGACGCAGTCATATGCAAATCAGTCTTGACCCTGTTCCATGGTGGCAACAGTCCAGCCCTAACTGCCAAGCCAGGTCCTTCCTTGGCCAGAAACAAGCATCCTGGGAATGGTTTCAGGGCATCACCCTTCATCAGCCAGCCTAGCTTGAATCCATTGGTGTAGTGAGCAATGGACCCACGTCTGGGCATACCCTTCCCACTTAGAGCGACAATTGAAAAAGAAACAATTCATGGACGGAATGCTGGACAATGCAAGCATTCACTCCCTTTCACAAGGATCTGGGTTAAATCCATCATTCTTTTGCTCACCACACCACCCTGTTTGGACCCTACCATATGCAAATAAGTCTTGACCCTATTCATTGTGAGAACAGTCCAGCCTGCACTGCCAAGCCAGGTCCTCCTTGGACCGGAAACAAGCATCGTGGACCGGTTTCAGTGCATCACCCTCATTAGCCAGGCTAGCTTGAATCCAGTGGTGTACTGAGCACGGGACCCACGTCTGGGCATACCCTTCCCACTTAGGGTGACAAATGCAACAAAAACAATTGAAGGACGCAATGCTGGACAATGCAAACATTCACCCTAGTCACAAGGATGTGGGTTAAATCCATCATTCTTTTGCTCACCACACCACCCTGTTTGGACCCTACCATATGCAAATCAGTCTTGACCCTGTTCATTGTGGCAACAGTCCAGCCTGAACTGCTAAGCCAGGTCCACCCTGGACCGGAAACAAGCATCGTGGGACCGGTTTCAGTGCATCACCCTCATCAGCCAGGCTAGCTTGAATCCTGTGGTGTACTAAGCACGGGACCCACATCTGGGCATACCCTTTTCACTTAGGGCAACAATTGCAAAAGAAACCATTGATGGATGGAATGCTTCACAATGCAAACAATTGATGGACGGAATTCTGGACAATGCAAACATTCACCACCAGACACAAGGATCTGGGTTAAATCCATCATTCTTTTGCTCACCACACCACTCCATTTTGGACCCAGCCATATGCAAATCAGTCTTGATCCTGTTCCTTGTGGCAACAGTCCAGCCCGAACTGCCAAGCCAGGTCCTCCCTGAAAAGGAAACAAGCATCCTGGGACCGGTTTCAGTGCATCACCCTTCATCAGCCAGGCTAACTTGAATCCAGTGGTGTAGTGAGCACGGGACCCACGTCTGGATATACCCTTCTCACTTAGGGCAACAACTGCAAAAGAAACAATTGGCGGACAGAATGCTGGACAATGCAACCATTCACCCCAGTCATACCGATCTGGGTTAAATCCATCATTCTTTTGCTCACCACACCACCCCAGTTTGGACCCAGCCATATTCAAATCAGTCTTGACCCTGTTCCTTGTGGGAACAGTCCAGCCCGAACTGCCATGCCAGGTCTACCCTGGACCGGAATCAAGCATCCTGAGACCGGTTTCAGTGCATCACCCTTCATCAGCCATGCTAACTTGAATCCAGTGGTGTAGTGAGCACGGGACCCACGTCTGGACATACCCTTCTCACTTAGGGCAACAACTGCAAAAGAAACAATTGGCGGACAGAATGCTGGACAATGCAACCATTCACCCCTAGTCAAAAGGATCTTGGTTAAATCCATCATTCTTTTGCTCACCACACCACCTCAGTTTGGACCCAGCCATATGCATATCAGTCTTGATCCTGTTCCTTGTGGGAACAGTACAGCCCGAACTGCCATGACAGGTCCTCCCTGGACCGGAAACAAGCATCCTGGGACCGGTTCCAGTGCATCACCCTTCATCAGCCAGGCTAGCTTGAATCCAGTGGTGTAGTGAGTTCGGGACCCACGTCTGGACATACCCTTCCCACGTAGGACAACAAATTCAAAAGAAACAATTGATGGACGGAATGCTGGACAATGCAAAAATTCACCCCCAGTCAAAAGGACCTGGGTTAAATCTATCATTCGTTTGCTCACCACACCACCCCAGATTGGACCCAGCCATTTGCAAACCAGTCTTGACCCTGTTCCTTGTGAGAACAGTCCAGAATGAACTGCCATGCCAGGTCCTCCCTGCACCAGAAAGAAGCATCCGGGGTCCGGTTTCAGTGCACCACCCTTCATCAGCCATTATAGCTTGAATCCAGTGGTGTAGTGAGCACACGACCCACGTCTGGACATTCCCTTCTCACTTAGGGAGACAAATGCAAAAGAAACAATTGATGGACGGAATGCTGGACAATGCAAACATTTACCCCCAGTCACAATGATCTGGGTTAAATCCATCATTCTTTTGCTCACCACACCACCTCAGTTTGGACGCAGTCATAAGCAAATCAGTCTTGACCCTGTTCCTTGTGGCAACAGTCCAGCCCTAACTGCCAAGCCAGGTCCTTCCTTGACCAGAAACAAGCATCCCGGGAATAGTTTCAGGGCATCACCCTTCATCAGCCAGCCTAGCTTGAATCCAGTGGTGTAGTGAGCAATGGACCCACGTCTGGGCATACCCTTCCCACTTAGGGTGACAATTGAAAAAGAAACAATTCACGGACGGAATGCTGGACAATGCAAGCATTCACTCCCTTTCACAAGGATCTGGGTTAAATCCATCATTCTTTTGCTCACCACACCACCCTGTTTGGACCCTACCATATGCAAATAAGACTTGACCCTATTCATTGTGTGAACAGTCCAGCCTGCGCTGCTAAGCCAGGTCCTCCCTGTACTGTAAATAAGCATTGTGGGACCGGTTTCAGTGCATCACCCTCATTAGCCAGGCTAGCTTGAATCCAGTGGTGTACTGAGCACGGGACCCACGTCTGGGCATACCCTTCCCACTTAGGGTGACAAATGCAAAAGAAACAATTGATGTTCGGAATGCTGGACAATGCAAACATTCATCCCCAGTCACAAGAATCTGGTTTAAATCCATCATTCTTTTGCTCACCACACCACCCTAGTTTGGACCCAGCCATATGCAAATCAGTCTTGACCCTGTTCCTTGTGAAAACTGTCGAGCCTGAACTGCAAAGTCAGGTTCTCCTTGAACCGGAAACAAGCATACTGGGACTGGATTCAGTGCATCACCCTTCATCAGCCAGGCTAGCTTGAATCCAGTGTTGTAGTGAGCACGGGACCCACGTCTGGGCATACCCTTCTCACTTAGGGCAAGAATTGCAAAAGAAACAATTGATGGACGGAATGCTCAACAATGCAAACAATTGATGGACGGAATGCTGGACAATGCAAAAATTCACCACCAGTCAAAAGGTTCTTGGTTAAATCCATCATTCTTTTGCTCACCTCACCACCTCAGTTTGTACCCAGCCATATGAAAATCAGTCGTGACCCTGCTCCTTGTGGGAACAGTCCAGCTCAAACTGCCATGCCAGGTCCTCCGTGGACCGGAAACAAGCATCCTGGGGCGGGTTGCAGTGCATCAGTCTTCATCAGCCAGGCTAGCTTGAATCCAGTGGTGTAGTGAGCAAGGGACCCACGTCTGGGCATACCCTTCTCACTTAGGGCAAGAATTGCAAAAGAAACAATTGATGGACGGAATGCTGGACAATGCAAACAATAGATGGATGGAATGCTGGACAGTGCAAACACTCACCCCCAATCAAAACGTACTGGGTGAAATCCATCATTCTTTTGCTCACCACACCACTCCAGTTTGGACCCAGCCATATGCAAATCATCCTTGACCCTGAACCTTGTGGCAACAGTCCAGCCCGAACTGCCATGCCAGGTCCACCCTGGACCGGAATCAAGCATCCTGGGACCGGTTCCAGTGCATCACCCTTCATCAGCCAGGCTAGCTTGAATCCAGTGGTGTAGTGAGTTCGGGACCCACGTCTGGACATACCCTTCCCAGGTAGGGTGACAAATGCTAAAGAAACAATTGATGGACGGAATGCTGGACAATGCAAATGTTCACCCCAGTCATACCGATCTGGGTTAAATCTATCATTGTTTTGCTCACCACACCACCCCAGTTTGGACCCAGCCATATGCAAATCAGTCTTGACCCTGTTCCTTTTGGGAAGAGTCCAGCCTGAACTGCCATGCCAGGTACTCCCTGGACCGGAAACAAGCATACTGGTACCGGTTTCAGGGCATCACCCTTCATCAGCCAGGCTTGCTTGAATCCGGTGTTGTAGTGAGCATGGGACCCACGTCTGAGCATACCCTTCTCACTCAGGGTAACAAATGCAAAAGAAACAATTGATGGACGGAATGCTGGACAATGCAAACAATTGATGGATGGAATTCTGGACAATGCAAACATTCACCCCCAGTCACAAGGATCTGGGTTAAATCCATCATTCTTTTGCTCACCACACCACCCCAGTTTGGACCCAGCCATTTGGAAATCAGTCTTGACCCTGTTCCTTGTGAGAACAGTCCAGAATGAACTGCCATGCCAGGTCCTCTCTGCACCGGAAACAAGCATCCTGGGTCCGGTTTCAGTGCACCACCCTTCATCAGCCATTATAGCTTGAATCCAGTGGTGTAGTGAGCACACGACCCACGTCTGGACAATCCCTTCTCACTTAGGGCGACAAATGCAAAAGAAACAATTGATGGACGGAATACTGGACAATGCAAACATTTACCACCAGTCACAATGATCTGGGTTAAATCCATCATTCTTTTGCTCACCACACCATCTCAGTTTGGACGCAGTCATATGCAAATCAGTCTTGACCCTGTTCCTTGTGGCAACAGTCCAGCCCTAACTGCCAAGCCAGGTCCTTCATTGACCAGAAACAAGCATCCTGGGAATGGTTTCAGGGCATCACCCTTCATCAGCCAGGCTAGCTTGAATCCAGTGGTGTAGTGAGTTCGGGACCCACGTCTGGACATACCCTTCCCAGGTAGGGTTACAAATGCTAAAGAAACAATTGATGGACGGAATGCTGGACAATGCAAATGTTCACCCCAGTCATACCGATCTGGGTTAAATCTATCATTGTTTTGCTCACCACACCACCCCAGTTTGGACCCAGCCATATGCAAATCAGTCTTGACCCTGTTCCTTTTGGGAAGAGTCCAGCCTGAACTGCCATGCCAGGTACTCCCTGGACCGGAAACAAGCATACTGGTACCGGTTTCAGGGCATCACCCTTCATCAGCCAGGCTTGCTTGAATCCGGTTTTGTAGTGAGCATGGGACCCACGTCTGAGCATACCCTTCTCACTCAGGGTAACAAATGCAAAAGAAACAATTGATGGACGGAATGCTGGACAATGCAAACAATTGATGGATGGAATTCTGGACAATGCAAACATTCACCCCCAGTCACAAGGATCTGGGTTAAATCCATCATTCTTTTGCTCACCACACCACCCCAGTTTGGACCGGGCCATTTGGAAATCAGTCTTGACCCTGTTCCTTGTGAGAACAGTCCAGAATGAACTTCCATGCCAGGTCCTCTCTGCACCGGAAACAAGCATCCTGGGTCCGGTTTCAGTGCACCACCCTTCATCAGCCATTATAGCTTGAATCCAGTGGTGTAGTGAGCACACGACCCACGTCTGGACAATCCCTTCTCACTTAGGGCGACAAATGCAAAAGAAACAATTGATGGACGGAATACTGGACAATGCAAACATTTACCACCAGTCACAATGATCTGGGTTAAATCCATCATTCTTTTGCTCACCACACCATCTCAGTTTGGACGCAGTCATATGCAAATCAGTCTTGACCCTGTTCCTTGTGGCAACAGTCCAGCCCTAACTGCCAAGCCAGGTCCTTCATTGACCAGAAACAAGCATCCTGGGAATGGTTTCAGGGCATCACCCTTCATCAGCCAGCCTAGCTTGAATCCAGTGGTGTAGTGAGCAATGGGCCCACGTCTGGGCATACCCTTCCCACTTAGGGCGACAATTGAAAAAGAAACAATTCATGGACGGAATGCTGGACAATGCAAGCATTCACTCCCTTTCAAAAGGATCTGGGTTAAATCCATCATTCTTTTGCTCACCAAACCACCCTGTTTGGACCCTACCATATGCAAATAAGTCTTGACCCTATTCATTGCGGGAACAGTCCAGCCTGCACTGCTAAGCCAGGTCCTCCCTGGACCGGAAACAAGCATTGTGGGACCGGTTTCAGTGCATAACGCTCATTAGCCAGGCTTGCTTGAATCCAGTGGTGTACTGAGCATGGGACCCACGTCTGGGCATACCCTTCCCACTTAGGGTGACAAATGCAAAAGAAACAATTGATGTTCGGAATGCTGGACAATGCAAACATTCACCCGCAGTCACAAGGATGTGGTTTAAATTCATCATTCTTTTGGTCACCACACCACCCTAGGTTGGACCCAGCCATGTGCAAATCAGTCTTGACCGTGTTCCTTGTGGGAACTGTCCAGCCTGAACTGCAAAGTCAGGTACTCCTTGAACCGGAAACAAGCATACTGGGACCGGATTCAGGGCATCACCCTTCATCAGCCAGGCTAGCTTGAATCCAGTTTTGTAGTGAGCACGGGACCCACGTCTGGGCATACCCTTCTCACTTAGGGCAAGAATTGCAAAAGAAACAATTGATGGACGGAATGCTGGACAATGCAAACAATTGATGGACGGAATGCTGGACAATGCAAAAATTCACCACGAGTCAAAAGGATCTTGGTTAAATCCATCAATCTTTTGTTCACCTCACCACCTCAGTTTGTAACCAGCCATATGCAAATCAGTCTTGACCCTTCTCCTTGTGGGAACAGTCCAGCTCGAACTGCCATGCCAGGTCCTCCGTGGACTGGAAACAAGCATCCTGGTACCGGTTGCAGTGCATCACCCTTCATCAGCCAGGCTAGCTTGAATCCAGTGGTGTAGTGAGCACGGGACCCGGGTCTGGGCATACCCTTCTCACTTAGGGCAAGAATTGCAAAAGAAACAATTGATGGACGGAATGCTGGACAATGCAAACAATTGATGGATGGAATGCTGGACAGTGCAAACACTCACCCCCAGTCAAAAGGTACTGGGTGAAATCCATCATTCTTTTGCTTACCACACCACTCCAGTTTGGACCCAGCCATATGCAAATCAGCCTTGACCCTGAACCTTGTGGCAACAGTCCAGCCCGAACTGCCATGTCAGGTTCTCCCTGGACCGGAAACAAGCATCCTGGGACCAGTTTCAGTGCATCACCCTTCATCAGCCAGGCTCACTTGAATCCAGTGGTGTAGTGAGCACGGGACCCACATCTGGACATACCCTTCTCACTTAGGCCAACAATTGCAAAAGAAACAATTGATGGACGGAATGCGGGACAATGCAAACATTCACCCCCAGTCAAAAGGATCTTGGTTAAATCCATCATTCTTTTGCTCACCACACCACCACAGTTTGTACCCAGCAATATGCAAATCAGTCTTGACCCTGTTATTTGTGAGAACAGTCCACCCCGAACTGCCATGCCAGGTCCTCCCTGGACCGGAAACAAGCATCCTGGGACTGGTGTCAGTGCATCACCCTTCATCAGCCAGGCTAGCTTGAATCCAGTGGTGTAGTGAGTACCGGACCCATGTCTGGGCACACCCTTCCCACTTAGGGCGACAAATGCTTAAGAAACAATTGATGGACGGAATGCCGGACAATGCAAATAATTGATGGATGGAATTCTGGACAATGCAAACACTCACCCCCAGTCACAAGGATCTGGGTTAAATCCATCATTCTTTTGCTCACCACACCACTCCAGTTTGGTCCCAGCCATATGAAAATCAGTCTTGACCCTGTTCCTTGTGGCAACAGTCCAGTCCGAAATGCCATGCCAGGTCCTCCCTGGACCGGAAACAAACATCCTGGGACAGGTTTCAGTGCATCACCCTTCATTGGCCATGCTAACTTGAATCCAGTGGTGTAGTGAGCACGGGACCCACGTCTGGACATTTCCTTCTCACTTAGGACGACAAATGCAAAAGAAACAATTGATGGACGGAATGCTGGACAATGCAAACATTCACCCCCAGTCACAAAGATCTGGGTTAAATCCATAATTCTTTTTAACACCACACCACCCCAGGTTGGACCCAACCATATGCAAATCAGTCTTGACCCTGTTCCTTGTGGGAACAGTTCAGCCCAAACTGCCAAGCCAGGTCCTCCCTGGACCGGAAACAAGCATCCTTGGACCTTTTCAGTGCATCACCCTCATCAGCCAGGCTAGCTTGAATCCAGTGGTGTACTGAGCACGGGACCCATGTCTGGGCATACCCTTCCCACTTAGGGTGACAAATGCAAAAGAAACAATTGATGGACGGAATGCTGGACAATGCAAACATTCAACCGCACTCACATGGATCTGGGTTAAATCTATCATTCTTTTGCTCACCACACCGCCGTAGTTTGGACCCAGCCTTATGCAAATCAGTCTTGACCCTGTTCCTTGTGGAAACTGTCCAGCCCGAACTGTCAAGCCAGGTACTCCCTGAATTGGAAACAAGCATCCTGAGACCGGATTCAGGGCATCACCCTTCATGAGCCAGGCTAGCTTGAATCCAGTGTTGTAGTGAGCATGGGACCCACGTCTGGGCATACCCTTCTCACTTAGGGCAAAAATTGCAAAAGAAACAATTGATGGATGGAATGCTTGGCAATGTAAACAATTGATGGATGGAATTCTGGACAATGCAGACATTCACCCCCAGTCACACAGATCTGGGTTAAATCCATAATTCTTTTGCTCACCAAACCACCCCAGTTTGGACCCAGCCATATGCAAATCAGTCTTGACCCTGTTCCTTGTGAACTGAATGCTGGACAATGCAAACATTCACCCCCAGTCACAAAGATCTGGGTTAAGTATATCATTCTTTTGCTCACCACACCACCCCAGGTTGGACCCAGCAATATGCCAATCAGTCTTGACCCTGTTCCTTGTGGCAACAGTCCAGCCCGAACTGCCAAGCAGGTCCTCCCTGGACCAGAAACAAGCATCCTGGTACCGGTTTCAGGGCATCATCCTTCATCAGCCAGGCTAGCTTGAATCCAGTGGTTTAGTGAGCACGGAACCCACGTCCGGACATACCCTTCTCACTTAGGGTGACAAATGCAAAAGAAATAATTAGTGACGGATGGCTGGACAATGCAAACATTCACCCCCAGTCACAAGGTTCTGGGTTAAATCCATCATTCTTTTGCCCACCACACCACTCCAGTTTGGACCAAGCCATATGCAAATCAGTCTTGACCCTGTTACTTGTGGGAACTGTCCAGCCTGAACTGCCAAGCCAGGTACTCCCTGATCCGGAAACAAGCATACTGGGACCGGATTCCAGGCATCACCCTTCATCAGCCAGGCTAGCTTGAATCCAGTGTTGCAGTGAGCACGGGACCCACGTCTGGGCATACCCTTCTCACTTAGGGCAACAATTGCAAAAGAAACAATTGGTGGATGGAATGCTGGACAATGAAAACAATTGATGGACGGAATTCTGGACAATGCAAACATTCACCCCCAGTCAAAAGGATCTGGGTTAAAACCATCATTATTTTGCTCAGTACACCACCCCAGTTTGGACCCAGCCATATGCAAATCAGTCTTGACCTTGTTCCTTGTGGACGGAATGCTGGACAGTGCAAACATTCACCCCCAGTCACAAAAATCTGGGTTAAATCCATCATTCTTTTGCTCACCACATCTTCCCAGGTTGGACCCAGCAATATGCCAATCAGTCTTGACCCTGTTCCTTGTGGCAACAGTCCAGCCCGAACTACCAAGCCAGGTCCTCCCTGGACCACAAACAAGCATCCTGGGACCGGTTTCAGGGCATACCCTTCATCAGCCAGGCTAACTTGAATCCAGTGGTGTAGTGAGCACGGGACCCACGACTGGGCATACCCTTCCCACTTAGGGCGACAAATGAAAAAGAAACAATTGATGGTCGGAATGCTGGACAATGCAAACATTCCACCCCAGTCACAAAGATCTGGGTTAAATCCATAATTATTTTGCTCACCACACCACCCCAGGTTGGACCCAGCCATATGCAAATCAGTCTTGACCCTGTTGCTTGTGGGAATATTCCAGCCCGAACTGCCAAGCCAGGTCCTTCCTCGACCGGAAACAAGGATCCTAGGATCGGTTTCAGGGCATCACCCTTCATCAGCCAGGCTAGCTTGAATCCAGTAGTGTAGTGAGCACGGGACTCACGTCTGGGCATACCCTTCTCACTGAGGGCAACAATTGCAAAAGAAACAATTTATGGACGGAATGCTGGAGAATGCAAGCATTCACCCGCAGTAGAAAGGATCTTGGTTAAATCCATCATTCTTTTGTTCAAAACACCACCCCAGTTTGGACCCACCCATATGCAAATCAGTCTTGACCCTGTTCCTTGTGGGAACAGTCCAGCACGAACTGCCAAGCCAGATCCTCCCTGGACCGGAAACAAGCATACTGGGACCGGTTTCAGGGCATTACCCTTAATCAGCCAGGCTAGCTTGAATCCAATTTTGTAGAGGGCACAGGATCCACGTCTGGGCATATCCTTCTCACTTAGGGTAAGAATAAAAAAAATAAAAAAATTGATGGATGGAAGGCTGGACAATGCAAACAATTGATGGATGTAATGATGGACAATGCAAACATTCACCCCCAGTCACAAGGTTCTGGGTTAAATCCATCATTCTTTTGCTCACCACACCACTCCAGTTTGGCCCCAGCCATATGCAAATCAGTCATGACCCTGTTCCTTGTGGCAACAGTCCAGCCCGAACTGCCAAACCAGGTCCTCCCTGGTCCAGAAATAAGCATTCTGGTACCGGTTTCAGTGCATCACCCTTCATCAGCCAGGCTAAATTGAATCCAGTGGTGTAGTGAGCACAGGACCCACGTCTGGGCATGCCCTTCCCACTTAGGGCGACAAATGCAAAAGAAACAATTGATGGACTGAATGCTGGACAATGCAAACGTTCACCCCAGTCATACGGATCTGGGTTAAATCCATCATTCTTTTGCTGACCACACCACCCTATTTTGGACTCATCCATATGCAAATCAGTCTTGAACCTGTTCCTTGTGGCAACAGTCCAGCCCGAACTGCCATGTCAGGTCCTCCCTGGACCAGAAATAAGCATTATGGGCCTGGTTTCAGTGCATCACAATTCATCAGCCAGGCTAAATTGAATCCAGTGGTGTAGTGACGACGGGACCTACGTCTGGACATACCCTTCCCACGTTGTGCGACAAATACAAAAGAAACAATTGATGGACGGAATGGTGTACAATGCAAACTTTCACCCCCAGTCAAAAGGATCTGGGTTAAATCTATCCTTCTTTTGGTCACCGCACCACCCCAGTTTGGCCCCAGCCATATGCAAATCAGTCATGATCCTGTTCCTTGTGGGAACAGTCCAGCACGAACTGCCAAGCCAGGTCATCCCTGGTCCAGAAATAAGCATTCTGGTACCGGTTTCAGTGCATCACCCTTCATCAGCCAGGCTAAATTGAATCCAGTGGTGTAGTGAGCACAGGACCCACGTCGGGCATGCCCTTCCCACTTAGGGTGACAAATGCAAAAGAAACAATTGATGGACGGAATGCTGGACAATGCAAACGTTCACCTCAGTCATACGGATCTGGGTTACATCCATAATTCTTTTGCTCACCACACCTCCCTATTTTGGACCCATCCATATGCAAATCAGTCTTGAACCTGTTCCTTGTGGGAACAGTCCAGCCCGAACTGCCATGCCAGGTCCTCCCTGGACCGGAAATAAGCATCCTGGGACCGGTTTCAAGGCATCACACTTCATCAGCCAGGCTAGCTTGAATCCAGTGGTGTAGTGAGCACGGGACCCACGTATGGGCCTACCCTTCCCACTTAGGGTGACAAATGCAAAAGAAACAATTAATGTACGGAATGCTGGACAATGCAAACGTTCACCCCCAGTCATACGGACCTGGGTTAAATCCATCATTCTTTTGCTCACCACACCACCTCAGTTTGGACGTAGCCATATGCACATCAGTCTTGACTCTGTTCCTTGTGGGAACAGTCCAGCCCGACCTGCCATGCCAGGTCCTCCCTGGATCGGAAGCAATCATCCTGGGACCGGTTTCAGGGCATCACCCTTCATCAGCCAGGCTAGCTTGAATCCAGTGGTGTAGTGATCACTGGACCCACATCTGGGCATACCCTTCCCACTTAGGGCGACAATTGCAAAAGAAACAATTGATGGACGGAATGCTGGACAATGCAAGTATTCACCCCGAGTCACAAGGATCTGGGTTAAATCCATCATACTTTTGCTCACCACACCACCCTGTTTGGACCCTACCATATGCAAATCAGTCTTGACCCTGTTCATTGTGGGAACAGTCCAGCCTGAATTGCTAAGCCAGCTCCTCCCTGGACCAGAAACAAGCATCCTGGGACCAGTTTCAGTGCATCACCCTCATCAGCCAGGCTAGCTTGAATCCAGAGGTGTACTGAGCACGGGACGTACGTCTGGACATACCCTTCCCACTTAGGGCGACAAATGCAAAAGAAACAATTGATGGACGGAATGCTGGACATGGCAAACATTCACCCCCAGTCACAAGGATCTAGGTTAAATCCATCATTCTTTTGCTCACCACACCCCCTCAATTTGGACCCAGCCATATGCAAATCAGTCTTGACCCTGTTACTTGTGGGAACATTCCAGCCCAAACTGCCAAGCTAGGTGCTCCCTGAACTGGAAACAAGCATCCTGGGACCGGATTCAGGGTATCACCCTTCATCAGCCTTTGCTAGCTTGAATCCAGAGGTGTAGAGAGCACGGGACCCACGACTGGGCATACCCTTCCCACTTAGGGTGGCAAATGCAAAAGAAACAATTGATGGACGGAATGCTGGACATTGCAAACATTCCACACGAGTCACAAACATCTGGGTTAAATCCATCATTCTTTTGCTCACCACACCACCCCAGGTTGGACCCAGCCATATGCAAATCAGTCTTGACCCTGTTCCTTGTGGGAACTGTCCAGCCCGAACTGCCAAGCCAGGTCCTCCCTGGACCGGAAACAAGCTTCCTGGGACCACTTTCAGGGCATCAACCTTCATCAGCCAGGCTACCTTGAATCCAGTGGTGTAGTGAGCACGGGACCCACGTCTAGACATACCCTCCTCACTTAGGGCGACAAATGCAAAAGAAACAATTGATGGACGGAATGCTGGACAATGCAAACATTCACCCCCAGTCACAGGGTTCTGGGTTAAATCCATCATTCTTTTGCTCACCACACCACTCCAGTTTGGCCCCAGCCATATGCAAATCAGTCATGACCCTGTACCTTGTGGCAACAGTCCAGCCCAAACTGCCAAACCAGGTCCTCCCTGGTCCAGAAATAAGCATTCTGGTACCGGTTTCAGTGCATCACCCTTCATCAGCCAGGCTAAATTGAATCCAGTGGTGTAGTGAGCACAGGACCCACATCAGGGCATGCCCTTCCCACTTAGGGCGACAAATGCAAAAGAAACAATTGATGGACGGAATGCTGGACAATGCAAACGTTCACCCCAGTCATACGGATCTGGGTTAAATCCATCATTCTTTTGCTCACCACACCACCCTATTTTGGACCCATCCATATGCAAATCAGTCTTGAACCTGTTCCTTGTGGGAACAAGGCAGCCCGAACTGCCATGCCAGGTCCTCCCTGGACCGGAAATAAGCATCCTGGGACCGGTTTCAAGGCATCACCCTTCATCAGCAAGGCTAGCTTGAATCCAGTGGTGTACTGAGCACGGGACCCATGTCTGGGCATACCCTTCCCACTTAGGGTGACAAATGCAAAAGAAACAATTGATGGACGGAATGCTGGACAATGCAAACATTCAACCGCACTCACATGGATCTGGGTTAAATCTATCATTCTTTTGCTCACCACACCGCCGTAGTTTGGACCCAGCCTTATGCAAATCAGTCTTGACCCTGTTCCTTGTGGAAACTGTCCAGCCCGAACTGTCAAGCCAGGTACTCCCTGAATTGGAAACAAGCATCCTGAGACCGGATTCAGGGCATCACCCTTCATGAGCCAGGCTAGCTTGAATCCAGTGTTGTAGTGAGCATGGGACCCACGTCTGGGCATACCCTTCTCACTTAGGGCAAAAATTGCAAAAGAAACAATTGATGGATGGAATGCTTGGCAATGTAAACAATTGATGGATGGAATTCTGGACAATGCAGACATTCACCCCCAGTCACACAGATCTGGGTTAAATCCATAATTCTTTTGCTCACCAAACCACCCCAGTTTGGACCCAGCCATATGCAAATCAGTCTTGACCCTGTTCCTTGTGAACTGAATGCTGGACAATGCAAACATTCACCCCCAGTCACAAAGATCTGGGTTAAGTATATCATTCTTTTGCTCACCACACCACCCCAGGTTGGACCCAGCAATATGCCAATCAGTCTTGACCCTGTTCCTTGTGGCAACAGTCCAGCCCGAACTGCCAAGCAGGTCCTCCCTGGACCAGAAACAAGCATCCTGGTACCGGTTTCAGGGCATCATCCTTCATCAGCCAGGCTAGCTTGAATCCAGTGGTTTAGTGAGCACGGAACCCACGTCCGGACATACCCTTCTCACTTAGGGTGACAAATGCAAAAGAAATAATTAGTGACGGATGGCTGGACAATGCAAACATTCACCCCCAGTCACAAGGTTCTGGGTTAAATCCATCATTCTTTTGCCCACCACACCACTCCAGTTTGGACCAAGCCATATGCAAATCAGTCTTGACCCTGTTACTTGTGGGAACTGTCCAGCCTGAACTGCCAAGCCAGGTACTCCCTGATCCGGAAACAAGCATACTGGGACCGGATTCCAGGCATCACCCTTCATCAGCCAGGCTAGCTTGAATCCAGTGTTGCAGTGAGCACGGGACCCACGTCTGGGCATACCCTTCTCACTTAGGGCAACAATTGCAAAAGAAACAATTGGTGGATGGAATGCTGGACAATGAAAACAATTGATGGACGGAATTCTGGACAATGCAAACATTCACCCCCAGTCAAAAGGATCTGGGTTAAAACCATCATTATTTTGCTCAGTACACCACCCCAGTTTGGACCCAGCCATATGCAAATCAGTCTTGACCTTGTTCCTTGTGGACGGAATGCTGGACAGTGCAAACATTCACCCCCAGTCACAAAAATCTGGGTTAAATCCATCATTCTTTTGCTCACCACATCTTCCCAGGTTGGACCCAGCAATATGCCAATCAGTCTTGACCCTGTTCCTTGTGGCAACAGTCCAGCCCGAACTACCAAGCCAGGTCCTCCCTGGACCACAAACAAGCATCCTGGGACCGGTTTCAGGGCATACCCTTCATCAGCCAGGCTAACTTGAATCCAGTGGTGTAGTGAGCACGGGACCCACGACTGGGCATACCCTTCCCACTTAGGGCGACAAATGAAAAAGAAACAATTGATGGTCGGAATGCTGGACAATGCAAACATTCCACCCCAGTCACAAAGATCTGGGTTAAATCCATAATTATTTTGCTCACCACACCACCCCAGGTTGGACCCAGCCATATGCAAATCAGTCTTGACCCTGTTGCTTGTGGGAATATTCCAGCCCGAACTGCCAAGCCAGGTCCTTCCTCGACCGGAAACAAGGATCCTAGGATCGGTTTCAGGGCATCACCCTTCATCAGCCAGGCTAGCTTGAATCCAGTAGTGTAGTGAGCACGGGACTCACGTCTGGGCATACCCTTCTCACTGAGGGCAACAATTGCAAAAGAAACAATTTATGGACGGAATGCTGGAGAATGCAAGCATTCACCCGCAGTAGAAAGGATCTTGGTTAAATCCATCATTCTTTTGTTCAAAACACCACCCCAGTTTGGACCCACCCATATGCAAATCAGTCTTGACCCTGTTCCTTGTGGGAACAGTCCAGCACGAACTGCCAAGCCAGATCCTCCCTGGACCGGAAACAAGCATACTGGGACCGGTTTCAGGGCATTACCCTTAATCAGCCAGGCTAGCTTGAATCCAATTTTGTAGAGGGCACAGGATCCACGTCTGGGCATATCCTTCTCACTTAGGGTAAGAATAAAAAAAATAAAAAAATTGATGGATGGAAGGCTGGACAATGCAAACAATTGATGGATGTAATGATGGACAATGCAAACATTCACCCCCAGTCACAAGGTTCTGGGTTAAATCCATCATTCTTTTGCTCACCACACCACTCCAGTTTGGCCCCAGCCATATGCAAATCAGTCATGACCCTGTTCCTTGTGGCAACAGTCCAGCCCGAACTGCCAAACCAGGTCCTCCCTGGTCCAGAAATAAGCATTCTGGTACCGGTTTCAGTGCATCACCCTTCATCAGCCAGGCTAAATTGAATCCAGTGGTGTAGTGAGCACAGGACCCACGTCTGGGCATGCCCTTCCCACTTAGGGCGACAAATGCAAAAGAAACAATTGATGGACTGAATGCTGGACAATGCAAACGTTCACCCCAGTCATACGGATCTGGGTTAAATCCATCATTCTTTTGCTGACCACACCACCCTATTTTGGACTCATCCATATGCAAATCAGTCTTGAACCTGTTCCTTGTGGCAACAGTCCAGCCCGAACTGCCATGTCAGGTCCTCCCTGGACCAGAAATAAGCATTATGGGCCTGGTTTCAGTGCATCACAATTCATCAGCCAGGCTAAATTGAATCCAGTGGTGTAGTGACGACGGGACCTACGTCTGGACATACCCTTCCCACGTTGTGCGACAAATACAAAAGAAACAATTGATGGACGGAATGGTGTACAATGCAAACTTTCACCCCCAGTCAAAAGGATCTGGGTTAAATCTATCCTTCTTTTGGTCACCGCACCACCCCAGTTTGGCCCCAGCCATATGCAAATCAGTCATGATCCTGTTCCTTGTGGGAACAGTCCAGCACGAACTGCCAAGCCAGGTCATCCCTGGTCCAGAAATAAGCATTCTGGTACCGGTTTCAGTGCATCACCCTTCATCAGCCAGGCTAAATTGAATCCAGTGGTGTAGTGAGCACAGGACCCACGTCGGGCATGCCCTTCCCACTTAGGGTGACAAATGCAAAAGAAACAATTGATGGACGGAATGCTGGACAATGCAAACGTTCACCTCAGTCATACGGATCTGGGTTACATCCATAATTCTTTTGCTCACCACACCTCCCTATTTTGGACCCATCCATATGCAAATCAGTCTTGAACCTGTTCCTTGTGGGAACAGTCCAGCCCGAACTGCCATGCCAGGTCCTCCCTGGACCGGAAATAAGCATCCTGGGACCGGTTTCAAGGCATCACACTTCATCAGCCAGGCTAGCTTGAATCCAGTGGTGTAGTGAGCACGGGACCCACGTATGGGCCTACCCTTCCCACTTAGGGTGACAAATGCAAAAGAAACAATTAATGTACGGAATGCTGGACAATGCAAACGTTCACCCCCAGTCATACGGACCTGGGTTAAATCCATCATTCTTTTGCTCACCACACCACCTCAGTTTGGACGTAGCCATATGCACATCAGTCTTGACTCTGTTCCTTGTGGGAACAGTCCAGCCCGACCTGCCATGCCAGGTCCTCCCTGGATCGGAAGCAATCATCCTGGGACCGGTTTCAGGGCATCACCCTTCATCAGCCAGGCTAGCTTGAATCCAGTGGTGTAGTGATCACTGGACCCACATCTGGGCATACCCTTCCCACTTAGGGCGACAATTGCAAAAGAAACAATTGATGGACGGAATGCTGGACAATGCAAGTATTCACCCCGAGTCACAAGGATCTGGGTTAAATCCATCATACTTTTGCTCACCACACCACCCTGTTTGGACCCTACCATATGCAAATCAGTCTTGACCCTGTTCATTGTGGGAACAGTCCAGCCTGAATTGCTAAGCCAGCTCCTCCCTGGACCAGAAACAAGCATCCTGGGACCAGTTTCAGTGCATCACCCTCATCAGCCAGGCTAGCTTGAATCCAGAGGTGTACTGAGCACGGGACGTACGTCTGGACATACCCTTCCCACTTAGGGCGACAAATGCAAAAGAAACAATTGATGGACGGAATGCTGGACATGGCAAACATTCACCCCCAGTCACAAGGATCTAGGTTAAATCCATCATTCTTTTGCTCACCACACCCCCTCAATTTGGACCCAGCCATATGCAAATCAGTCTTGACCCTGTTACTTGTGGGAACATTCCAGCCCAAACTGCCAAGCTAGGTGCTCCCTGAACTGGAAACAAGCATCCTGGGACCGGATTCAGGGTATCACCCTTCATCAGCCTTTGCTAGCTTGAATCCAGAGGTGTAGAGAGCACGGGACCCACGACTGGGCATACCCTTCCCACTTAGGGTGGCAAATGCAAAAGAAACAATTGATGGACGGAATGCTGGACATTGCAAACATTCCACACGAGTCACAAACATCTGGGTTAAATCCATCATTCTTTTGCTCACCACACCACCCCAGGTTGGACCCAGCCATATGCAAATCAGTCTTGACCCTGTTCCTTGTGGGAACTGTCCAGCCCGAACTGCCAAGCCAGGTCCTCCCTGGACCGGAAACAAGCTTCCTGGGACCACTTTCAGGGCATCAACCTTCATCAGCCAGGCTACCTTGAATCCAGTGGTGTAGTGAGCACGGGACCCACGTCTAGACATACCCTCCTCACTTAGGGCGACAAATGCAAAAGAAACAATTGATGGACGGAATGCTGGACAATGCAAACATTCACCCCCAGTCACAGGGTTCTGGGTTAAATCCATCATTCTTTTGCTCACCACACCACTCCAGTTTGGCCCCAGCCATATGCAAATCAGTCATGACCCTGTACCTTGTGGCAACAGTCCAGCCCAAACTGCCAAACCAGGTCCTCCCTGGTCCAGAAATAAGCATTCTGGTACCGGTTTCAGTGCATCACCCTTCATCAGCCAGGCTAAATTGAATCCAGTGGTGTAGTGAGCACAGGACCCACATCAGGGCATGCCCTTCCCACTTAGGGCGACAAATGCAAAAGAAACAATTGATGGACGGAATGCTGGACAATGCAAACGTTCACCCCAGTCATACGGATCTGGGTTAAATCCATCATTCTTTTGCTCACCACACCACCCTATTTTGGACCCATCCATATGCAAATCAGTCTTGAACCTGTTCCTTGTGGGAACAAGGCAGCCCGAACTGCCATGCCAGGTCCTCCCTGGACCGGAAATAAGCATCCTGGGACCGGTTTCAAGGCATCACCCTTCATCAGCAAGGCTAGCTTGAATCCAGTGGTGTAGTGAGCACGGGACCCATGTCTGGGTATACCCTTCCCACTTAGGGTGACAAATGCAAAAGAAACAATTAATGGACGGAATGCTGGACTATGCAAGCATTCACCCACAGTCATATGGACCTGGGTTAAATCCATCATTCTTTTGCTCACCACACCACCTCAGTTTGGACGTAGCCATATGCACATCAGTCTTGACTCTGTTCCTTGTGGGAACAGTCCAGCCCGACCTGCCATGCCAGGTCCTCCCTGGATCGGAAGCAATCATCCTGGGACCGGTTTCAGGGCATCACCCTTCATCAGCCAGGCTAGCTTGAATCCAGTGGTGTAGTGATCACTGGACCCACATCTGGGCATACCCTTCCCACTTAGGGCGACAATTGCAAAAGAAACAATTGATGGACGGAATGCTGGACAATGCAAGCATTCACCCCGAGTCACAAGGATCTGGGTTAAATCCATCATTCTTTTGCTCACCACACCCCCTCAATTTGGACCCAGCCATATGCAAATCAGTCTTGACCCTGTTACTTGTGGGAACATTCCAGCCCAAACTGCCAAGCTAGGTGCTCCCTGAACTGGAAACAAGCATCCTGGGACCGGATTCAGGGTATCACCCTTCATCAGCCTTTGCTAGCTTGAATCCAGAGGTGTAGAGAGCACGGGACCCACGACTGGGCATACCCTTCCCACTTAGGGTGGCAAATGCAAAAGAAACAATTGATGGACGGAATGCTGGACATTGCAAACATTCCACACGAGTCACAAACATCTGGGTTAAATCCATCATTCTTTTGCTCACCACACCACCCCAGGTTGGACCCAGCCATATGCAAATCAGTCTTGACCCTGTTCCTTGTGGGAACTGTCCAGCCCGAACTGCCAAGCCAGGTCCTCCCTGGACCGGAAACAAGCTTCCTGGGACCACTTTCAGGGCATCAACCTTCATCAGCCAGGCTACCTTGAATCCAGTGGTGTAGTGAGCACGGGACCCACGTCTAGACATACCCTCCTCACTTAGGGCGACAAATGCAAAAGAAACAATTGATGGACGGAATGCTGGACAATGCAAACATTCACCCCCAGTCACAGGGTTCTGGGTTAAATCCATCATTCTTTTGCTCACCACACCACTCCAGTTTGGCCCCAGCCATATGCAAATCAGTCATGACCCTGTACCTTGTGGCAACAGTCCAGCCCAAACTGCCAAACCAGGTCCTCCCTGGTCCAGAAATAAGCATTCTGGTACCGGTTTCAGTGCATCACCCTTCATCAGCCAGGCTAAATTGAATCCAGTGGTGTAGTGAGCACAGGACCCACATCAGGGCATGCCCTTCCCACTTAGGGCGACAAATGCAAAAGAAACAATTGATGGACGGAATGCTGGACAATGCAAACGTTCACCCCAGTCATACGGATCTGGGTTAAATCCATCATTCTTTTGCTCACCACACCACCCTATTTTGGACCCATCCATATGCAAATCAGTCTTGAACCTGTTCCTTGTGGGAACAAGGCAGCCCGAACTGCCATGCCAGGTCCTCCCTGGACCGGAAATAAGCATCCTGGGACCGGTTTCAAGGCATCACCCTTCATCAGCAAGGCTAGCTTGAATCCAGTGGTGTAGTGAGCACGGGACCCATGTCTGGGTATACCCTTCCCACTTAGGGTGACAAATGCAAAAGAAACAATTAATGGACGGAATGCTGGACTATGCAAGCATTCACCCACAGTCATATGGACCTGGGTTAAATCCATCATTCTTTTGCTCACCACACCACCTCAGTTTGGACGTAGCCATATGCACATCAGTCTTGACTCTGTTCCTTGTGGGAACAGTCCAGCCCGACCTGCCATGCCAGGTCCTCCCTGGATCGGAAGCAATCATCCTGGGACCGGTTTCAGGGCATCACCCTTCATCAGCCAGGCTAGCTTGAATCCAGTGGTGTAGTGATCACTGGACCCACATCTGGGCATACCCTTCCCACTTAGGGCGACAATTGCAAAAGAAACAATTGATGGACGGAATGCTGGACAATGCAAGCATTCACCCCGAGTCACAAGGATCTGGGTTAAATCCATCCTACTTTTGCTCACCACACCACCCTGTTTGGACCCTACCATATGCAAATCAGTCTTGACCCTGTTCATTGTGGGAACAGTCCAGCCTGAATTGCTAAGCCAGGTCCTCCCTGGACCGGAAACAAGCATCCTGGGACCGGTTTCAGTGCATCACCCTCATCAGCCAGACTAGCTTGAATTCAGAGGTGTACTGAGCACGGGACGCATGTCTGGACATACCCTTGCCCCTTAGGGTGACAAATGCAAAAGAAACAATTGATGGACGGAATGCTGGACAATGCAAACATTCACCCCCAGTCACAGGGATCAGGTTAAATCCATCATTCTTTTGCTCACCACACCACCCTAGTTCGGACCCAGCCTTATGCAAATCAGTCTTGACCCTGTTCCTTGTGGGAACTGTCCAGTCCGAACTGCCAAGCCAGGTACTCCCTGAACCGGAAACAAGAATACTGGGATCGGATTCAGGGCATCACCCTTCATCAGCCAGGCTAGCTTGAATCCAGTGGTGTAGTGAGCACGGGACCCACGTCTGGGCATACACTTCTCACTTACGGTAAGAATTTCAAAATAAACAATTCATGGATGGAATGCTGGACAATGCAAACATTCACCCCCAGTCACAAGGTTCTGGGTTAAACCCATCATTCTTTTGCTCAACACACAACTCCAGTGTGGACCCAGCCATGTGCAAATCAGTCTTGACCCTGTTTCTTGTGGCAACAGTCCAGCCCGAACTGCCATGTCAGGTCCTCCCTGGACCGGAAACAAGTAGCCTGAGACCGGTTTCAGGGCATCACCCTTCATCAGCCAGGCTAACTTGAATCCAGTGGTGTAGTGAGCACGGGACCCATGACTGGGCATACCCTTCCCACTTAGGGCGACAAATGAAAAAGAAACAATTGATGGACGGAATGCTGGACAATGCAAACATTCCACCCCAGTCACAAAGATCTGGGTTAAATCCATAATTATTTTGCTCACCACACCACCCCAGGTTGGACCCAGCCATATGCAAATCAGTCTTGACCCTGTTGCTTGTGGGAATATTCCAGCCCGAACTGCCAAGCCAGGTCCTTCCTCGACCGGAAACAAGGATCCTGGGATCGGTTTCAGGGCATCACCCTTCATCAGCCAGGCTAGCTTGAATCCAGTAGTGTAGTGAGCACGGGACTCACGTCTGGGCATACCCTTCTCACTGAGGGCAACAATTGCAAAAGAAACAATTTATGGACGGAATGCTGGAGAATGCAAGCATTCACCCGCAGTAGAAAGGATCTTGGTTAAATCCATCATTCTTTTGTTCAACACACCACCCCAGTTTGGACCCACCCATATGCAAATCAGTCTTGACCCTGTTCCTTGTGGAAACAGTCCAGCACGAACTGCCAAGCCAGGTCCTCCCTGGACCGGAAACAAGCATATTGGGACCGGTTTCAGGGCATTACCCTTAATCAGCCAGGCTAGCTTGAATCCAGTTTTGTAGAGGGCACAGGATCCACGTCTGGGCATACCCTTCTCACTTAGGGTAAGAATAAAAAAAATAAAAAAATTGATGGATGGAATGCTGGACAATGCAAACAATTGATGGATGTAATGATGGACAATGCAAACATTCACCCCCAGTCACAAGGTTCTGGGTTAAATCCATCATTCTTTTGCTCACCACACCACTCCAGTTTGGCCCCAGCCATTTGCAAATCAGTCATGACCCTGTTCCTTGTGGCAACAGTCCAGCCCGAACTGCCAAACCAGGTCCTCCCTGGTCCAGAAATAAGCATTCTGGTACCGGTTTCAGTGCATCACCCTTCATCAGCCAGGCTAAATTGAATCCAGTGGTGTAGTGAGCACAGGACCCACGTCTGGGCATGCCCTTCCCACTTAGGGCGACAAATGCAAAAGAAACAATTGATGGACTGAATGCTGGACAATGCAAACGTTCACCCCAGTCATACGGATCTGGGTTAAATCCATCATTCTTTTGCTGACCACACCACCCTATTTTGGACCCATCCATATGCAAATCAGTCTTGAACCTGTTCCTTGTGGCAACAGTCCAGCCCGAACTGCCATGTCAGGTCCTCCCTGGACCAGAAATAAGCATTATGGGACTGGTTTCAGTGCATCACAATTCATCAGCCAGGCTAAATTGAATCCAGTGGTGTAGTGACGACGGGACCTACGTCTGGACATACCCTTCCCACGTTGTGCGACAAATACAAAAGAAACAATTGATGGACGGAATTGTGTACAATGCAAACTTTCACCCCCAGTCAAAAGGATCTGGGTTAAATCTATCATTCTTTTGGTCACCACACCACCCCAGTTTGGACCCAGCCATATGCAAATCAGTCTTGACCCTGTTCCTTGTGGGAACAGTCCAGCCCGAACTGCCAAGCCAGGTCCTCCCTGGACCGGAAACAAGCAGCCTGAGACCGGTTTCAGGGCATCACCCTTCATCAGCCAGGCTAGCTTCAATCCAGTGGTGTAGTGAGCACGGGACCTACGTCTGGGCATACCCTTCCCACATATGGGGACAATTGTAGAAGAAACAATTGATGGACGGAATGCTGGACAATGCAAGCATTCTCCCCTAGTCAGAAGGATCTGGGTTAGATCCATAATTCTTTTGCTCACCACACCACTCCAGTTTGGCCCCAGCCATATGCAAATCAGTCATGATCCTGTTCCTTGTGGGAACAGTCCAGCACGAACTGCCAAGCCAGGTCCTCCCTGGTCCAGAAATAAGCATTCTGGTACCGGTTTCAGTGCATCACCCTTCATCAGCCAGGCTAAATTGAATCCAGTGGTGTAGTGAGCACAGGACCCACGTCGGGCATGCCCTTCCCACTTAGGGTGACAAATGCAATAGAAACAATTGATGGACGGAATGCTGGACAATGCAAACGTTAACCCCAGTCATACGGATCTGGGTTAAATCCATAATTCTTTTGCTCACCACACCTCCCTATTTTGGACCCATCCATATGCAAATCAGTCTTGAACCTGTTCCTTGTGGGAACAGTCCAGCCCGAACTGCCATGCCAGGTCCTCCCTGGACCGGAAATAAGCATCCTGGGACCGGTTTCAAGGCATCACCCTTCATCAGCCAGGCTAGCTTGAATCCAGTGGTGTAGTGAGCACGGGACCCACGTCTGGGCCTACCCTTCCCACTTAGGGTGACAAATGCAAAAGAAACAATTAATGGACGGAATGCTGGACAATGCAAACGTTCTCCCCCAGTCATATGGACCTGGGTTAAATCCATCATTCTTTTGCTCACCACACCACCTCAGTTTGGACGTAGCCATATGCACATCAGTCTTGACTCTGTTCCTTGTGGGAACAGTCCAGCCCGACCTGCCATGCCAGGTCCTCCCTGGATCGGAAGCAATCATCCTGGGACCGGTTTCAGGGCATCACCCTTCATCAGCCAGGCTAGCTTGAATCCAGTGGTGTAGTGATCACTGGACCCACATCTGGGCATACCCTTCCCACTTAGGGCGACAATTGCAAAAGAAACAATTGATGGACGGAATGCTGGACAATGCAAGTATTCACCCCGAGTCACAAGGATCTGGGTTAAATCCATCATATTTTTGCTCACCACACCACCCTGTTTGGACCCTACCATATGCAAATCAGTCTTGACCCTGTTCATTGTGGGAACAGTCCAGCCCGAACTGCCAAGCCAGGTCCTTCCTGGACCGGAAACAAGGATCCTGAGACCTTTTTTCAGGGCATCAACCTTCATCTGCCAGAATAGCTTGAATCCAGTGGTGTAGTGAGCACAGGACCCACGTCTGACCATACCCCTCTCACTTAGGGCAACAATTGCAAAAGAAACAATTGATGGACTTAATGCTGGACATGGCAAACATTCACCCCAGTCATAAAGATCTTGGTCAAATCCATCATTCTGTTGCTCACCACGCCACCTTAGTTTGGACCCAGCCATATGCAAATCCGTCTTGACCCTGTTCCTTGTGGGAACAGTCCAGCCCGACCTGCCATGCCTTGTCCTCCCCGTCCACAAACAAGCCTCCTGGGACCGGTTTAAGTGCATGACACTTCATCAGCCAGGCTAGCTTGAATCCAGTGGTGTACTGAGCACGGGACCCACGTCTGGGCATACCCTTCCCACTTAGGGTGACAAATGCAAAAAAAAACAATTGAAGGATGCAATGCTGGACAATGCAAACATTCACCCTAGTCACAAGGATGTGGGTTAAATCCATCATTCTTTTGCTCACCACACCACCCTGTTTGGATCCTACCATATGCAAATCAGTCTTGACCCTGTTCATTGTGGGAACAGTCCAGCCTGAACGGCTAAGCCCGGTCCACCCTGGACCGGAAACAAGCATCGTGGGACCGGTTTCAGTGCATCACCCTCATCAGCCAGGCTAGCTTGAATCCTGTGGTGTACTGAGCACGGGACCCACGTCTGGGCATACCCTTACCTTTTAGGGTGACAAATGCAAAAAAAACAATTGATGGACGGAATGCTGGACAATACAAACATTCACCCCCAGTCACAAGGATCTGGGTTAAATCCATAATTCTTTTGCTCACCACACCACCCTAGTTTGGTCCCGGCCATATGCAAATCAGTCTTGACACTGTCCCTTGTGGGAAATGTCCAGCCTGAACTGCCAAGCCAGGTGCTCCCTTAACCAGAAACAAGCATACTGGGACCGGTTTCAGTGCATCACCCTTCATCATCCAGGCTAGCTTAAATCCAGTGTTGTAGTGAGCACGGGACCCACGACTGGGCATACCCTTCTGACTTAGGGCAACAATTGCAAAAGAAACAATTGATGGATGGAATGCTTCACAATGCAAACAATTGATGGACGGAATTCCGGACAATGCAAACATTCATCACCAGACACAAGGACCTATTTTAAATCCATCATTCTTTTGCTCACCACACCACTCCATTTTGGACCCAGCCATATGCAAATCAGTCTTGACCCTGTTTCTTGTGGCAACAGTCCAGCCCGAACTGCCATGCCAGGTCCTCCCTGAAAAGGAAACAAGCATCCTGGGACCGGTTTCAGTGCATCACCCTTCATCAGCCAGGCTAACTTGAATCCACTGGTGTAGTGAGCACAGGACCCACGTCTGGGAATAGCCTTCCCACTTAGGGCGACAAATGCAAAAGAAACAATTGATGGACGGAATACTGGACAATGCAAACATTTACCCCCAGTCACAATGATCTGAGTTAAATCCATCATTCTTTTGCTCACCACACCACCTCAGTTTGGACGCAGTCATATGCAAATCAGTCTTGACCCTGTTCCATGGTGGCAACAGTCCAGCCCTAACTGCCAAGCCAGGTCCTTCCTTGGCCAGAAACAAGCATCCTGGGAATGGTTTCAGGGCATCACCCTTCATCAGCCAGCCTAGCTTGAATCCATTGGTGTAGTGAGCAATGGACCCACGTCTGGGCATACCCTTCCCACTTAGGGCGACAATTGAAAAAGAAACAATTCATGGACGGAATGCTGGACAATGCAAGCATTCACTTCCTTTCACAAGGATCTGGGTTAAATCCATCATTCTTTTGCTCACCACACCACCCTGTTTGGACCCTACCATATGCAAATAAGTCTTGACCCTGTTCCTTGTGGGAACAGTCCAGCCCGAACTGCGAAGTCAGGTACTCCCTGGACCGTAAACAGGCATACTGCGACCGGTTTCAGGGCATCACCCTTCATCAGCCAGGCTAGCTTGAATCCAGTGTTGTAGTGAGCATGGGACCCACGTCTGGGCATACCCTTCTCACTTAGGGCAACAATTGCAAAAGAAACAATTGATGGACGGAATGCTGGACAATGCAAACAATTGATGGATGGAATGCTGGACAATGCAAACATTCACCCCCAGTCACAAGGTTCTGGGTTAAATCCATCATTCTTTTGCCCACCACACCACTCCAGTTTGGACCAAGCCATATGCAAATCAGTCTTGACCCTGTTACTTGTGGGAACTGTCCAGCCTGAACTGCCAAGCCAGGTACTCCCTGATCCGGAAACAAGCATACTGGGACCGGATTCCAGGCATCACCCTTCATCAGCCAGGCTAGCTTGAATCCAGTGTTGCAGTGAGCACGGGACCCAAGTCTGGGCATACCCTTCTCAATTGATTGATGGAATGCTGGACAATGCAAACAATTGGTGGATGGAATGCTGGACAATGCAATCATTCACCACCAGTCACAAGGTTCTGGGTTAAATCCATCATTCTTTTGCTCACCACACCACTCCAGTTTGGACCCAGCCAAATGCAAATCAGTATTGACCCTGTTCGTTGTGGCAACAGTGCAGCCCAAACTGCCATGCCAGGTCCTCCCTGGACTGGAAACAAGCATCCCTGGACCGGTTTAAGTGCATCACCCTTCATCAGCCAGGCTAACTTGAATCCAGTGGTGTAGTGAGCACAGGACCCGCGTCTGGGTATAACCTTCCCACTTAGTGCAACAAATGCAAAAGAAACAATTGATGGACGGAATGCTGGACAATGCAAACATTCATCCCCAGTCACAAGGATCTGGCTTAAATCCATCATTCTTTTGCTCACCACACCACCCCAATTTGGACCCAGCCATACGCAAATCAGTCTTGACCCTGTTACTTGTGGGAACAGTCCAGCCCAAACTGCCAATCCAGGTGCTCCTTGAACTCGAAACAAGCATCCTGGGACCGGTTTCAGGGCATCACCGTTCATAAGCCATGCTAGCTTGAATCTAGTGGTGTAGTGAGCACGACTGGGCGACAAATGCAAAAGGAACAATTGATGGATGGAATCCTGGACATTGCAAACATTCCCCCCGATCACAAAGATCTGGATTAAATCCATCATTCTTTTGCTCACCACCCCACCCCAGGTTGGACCCAGCCATATGCATATCAGTCTTGACCCTGTTCCTTGTGGGAACAGTCCAGCCCGAACTGCCAAGCCAGGTCCTTCCTGGACCGGAAACAAGGATCCTGAGACCTTTTTTCAGGGCATCAACCTTCATCTGCCAGAATAGCTTGAATCCAGTGGTGTAGTGAGCACAGGACCCACGTCTGACCATACCCCTCTCACTTAGTGCAACAATTGCAAAAGAAACAATTGATGGACTTAATGCTGGACAATACAAACATTCACCCCAGTCATAAAGATCTTGGTCAAATCCATCATTCTGTTGCTCACCACGCCACCTTAGTTTGGACCCAGCCATATGCAAATCCGTCTTGACCCTGTTCCTTGTGGGAACAGTCCAGCCCGACCTGCCATGCCTTGTCCTCCCCGTCCACAAACAAGCCTCCTGGGACCGGTTTAAGTGCATGACACTTCATCAGCCAGGCTAGCTTGAATCCAGTGGTGTACTGAGCACGGGACCCACGTCTGGGCATACCCTTCCCACTTAGGGTGACAAATGCAAAAAAAAACAATTGAAGGATGCAATGCTGGACAATGCAAACATTCACCCTAGTCACAAGGATGTGGGTTAAATCCATCATTCTTTTGCTCACCACACCACCCTGTTTGGATCCTACCATATGCAAATCAGTCTTGACCCTGTTCATTGTGGGAACAGTCCAGCCTGAACGGCTAAGCCCGGTCCACCCTGGACCGGAAACAAGCATCGTGGGACCGGTTTCAGTGCATCACCCTCATCAGCCAGGCTAGCTTGAATCCTGTGGTGTACTGAGCACGGGACCCACGTCTGGGCATACCCTTACCTTTTAGGGTGACAAATGCAAAAAAAACAATTGATGGACGGAATGCTGGACAATACAAACATTCACCCCCAGTCACAAGGATCTGGGTTAAATCCATAATTCTTTTGCTCACCACACCACCCTAGTTTGGTCCCGGCCATATGCAAATCAGTCTTGACCCTGTCCCTTGTGGGAAATGTCCAGCCTGAACTGCCAAGCCAGGTGCTCCCTTAACCAGAAACAAGCATACTGGGACCGGTTTCAGTGCATCACCCTTCATCATCCAGGCTAGCTTAAATCCAGTGTTGTAGTGAGCACGGGACCCACGACTGGGCATACCCTTCTGACTTAGGGCAACAATTGCAAAAGAAACAATTGATGGATGGAATGCTTCACAATGCAAACAATTGATGGACGGAATTCCGGACAATGCAAACATTCATCACCAGACACAAGGACCTATTTTAAATCCATCATTCTTTTGCTCACCACACCACTCCATTTTGGACCCAGCCATATGCAAATCAGTCTTGACCCTGTTTCTTGTGGCAACAGTCCAGCCCGAACTGCCATGCCAGGTCCTCCCTGAAAAGGAAACAAGCATCCTGGGACCGGTTTCAGTGCATCACCCTTCATCAGCCAGGCTAACTTGAATCCACTGGTGTAGTGAGCACAGGACCCACGTCTGGGAATAGCCTTCCCACTTAGGGCGACAAATGCAAAAGAAACAATTGATGGACGGAATACTGGACAATGCAAACATTTACCCCCAGTCACAATGATCTGAGTTAAATCCATCATTCTTTTGCTCACCACACCACCTCAGTTTGGACGCAGTCATATGCAAATCAGTCTTGACCCTGTTCCATGGTGGCAACAGTCCAGCCCTAGCTGCCAAGCCAGGTCCTTCCTTGGCCAGAAACAAGCATCCTGGGAATGGTTTCAGGGCATCACCCTTCATCAGCCAGCCTAGCTTGAATCCATTGGTGTAGTGAGCAATGGACCCACGTCTGGGCATACCCTTCCCACTTAGAGCGACAATTGAAAAAGAAACAATTCATGGACGGAATGCTGGACAATGCAAGCATTCACTCCCTTTCACAAGGATCTGGGTTAAATCCATCATTCTTTTGCTCACCACACCACCCTGTTTGGACCCTACCATATGCAAATAAGTCTTGACCCTATTCATTGTGAGAACAGTCCAGCCTGCACTGCCAAGCCAGGTCCTCCTTGGACCGGAAACAAGCATCGTGGACCGGTTTCAGTGCATCACCCTCATTAGCCAGGCTAGCTTGAATCCAGTGGTGTACTGAGCACGGGACCCACGTCTGGGCATACCCTTCCCACTTAGGGTGACAAATGCAACAAAAACAATTGAAGGACGCAATGCTGGACAATGCAAACATTCACCCTAGTCACAAGGATGTGGGTTAAATCCATCATTCTTTTGCTCACCACACCACCCTGTTTGGACCCTACCATATGCAAATCAGTCTTGACCCTGTTCATTGTGGCAACAGTCCAGCCTGAACTGCTAAGCCAGGTCCACCCTGGACCGGAAACAAGCATCGTGGGACCGGTTTCAGTGCATCACCCTCATCAGCCAGGCTAGCTTGAATCCTGTGGTGTACTAAGCACGGGACCCACATCTGGGCATACCCTTTTCACTTAGGGCAACAATTGCAAAAGAAACCATTGATGGATGGAATGCTTCACAATGCAAACAATTGATGGACGGAATTCTGGACAATGCAAACATTCACCACCAGACACAAGGATCTGGGTTAAATCCATCATTCTTTTGCTCACCACACCACTCCATTTTGGACCCAGCCATATGCAAATCAGTCTTGACCCTGTTCCTTGTGGCAACAGTCCAGCCCGAACTGCCAAGCCAGGTCCTCCCTGAAAAGGAAACAAGCATCCTGGGACCGGTTTCAGTGCATCACCCTTCATCAGCCAGGCTAACTTGAATCCAGTGGTGTAGTGAGCACGGGACCCACGTCTGGATATACCCTTCTCACTTAGGGCAACAACTGCAAAAGAAACAATTGGCGGACAGAATGCTGGACAATGCAACCATTCACCCCAGTCATACCGATCTGGGTTAAATCCATCATTCTTTTGCTCACCACACCACCCCAGTTTGGACCCAGCCATATTCAAATCAGTCTTGACCCTGTTCCTTGTGGGAACAGTCCAGCCCGAACTGCCATGCCAGGTCTACCCTGGACCGGAATCAAGCATCCTGAGACCGGTTTCAGTGCATCACCCTTCATCAGCCATGCTAACTTGAATCCAGTGGTGTAGTGAGCACGGGACCCACGTCTGGACATACCCTTCTCACTTAGGGCAACAACTGCAAAAGAAACAATTGGCGGACAGAATGCTGGACAATGCAACCATTCACCCCTAGTCAAAAGGATCTTGGTTAAATCCATCATTCTTTTGCTCACCACACCACCTCAGTTTGGACCCAGCCATATGCATATCAGTCTTGATCCTGTTCCTTGTGGGAACAGTACAGCCCGAACTGCCATGACAGGTCCTCCCTGGACCGGAAACAAGCATCCTGGGACCGGTTCCAGTGCATCACCCTTCATCAGCCAGGCTAGCTTGAATCCAGTGGGGTAGTGAGTTCGGGACCCACGTCTGGACATACCCTTCCCACGTAGGACAACAAATGCAAAAGAAACAATTGATGGACGGAATGCTGGACAATGCAAAAATTCACCCCCAGTCAAAAGGACCTGGGTTAAATCTATCATTCGTTTGCTCACCACACCACCCCAGATTGGACCCAGCCATTTGCAAACCAGTCTTGACCCTGTTCCTTGTGAGAACAGTCCAGAATGAACTGCCATGCCAGGTCCTCCCTGCACCGGAAAGAAGCATCCGGGGTCCGGTTTCAGTGCACCACCCTTCATCAGCCATTATAGCTTGAATCCAGTGGTGTAGTGAGCACACGACCCACGTCTGGACATTCCCTTCTCACTTAGGGCGACAAATGCAAAAGAAACAATTGATGGACGGAATGCTGGACAATGCAAACATTTACCCCCAGTCACAATGATCTGGGTTAAATCCATCATTCTTTTGCTCACCACACCACCTCAGTTTGGACGCAGTCATAAGCAAATCAGTCTTGACCCTGTTCCTTGTGGCAACAGTCCAGCCCTAACTGCCAAGCCAGGTCCTTCCTTGACCAGAAACAAGCATCCCGGGAATAGTTTCAGGGCATCACCCTTCATCAGCCAGCCTAGCTTGAATCCAGTGGTGTAGTGAGCAATGGACCCACGTCTGGGCATACCCTTCCCACTTAGGGTGACAATTGAAAAAGAAACAATTCACGGACGGAATGCTGGACAATGCAAGCATTCACTCCCTTTCACAAGGATCTGGGTTAAATCCATCATTCTTTTGCTCACCACACCACCCTGTTTGGACCCCACCATATGCAAATAAGACTTGACCCTATTCATTGTGTGAACAGTCCAGCCTGCGCTGCTAAGCCAGGTCCTCCCTGTACTGTAAATAAGCATTGTGGGACCGGTTTCAGTGCATCACCCTCATTAGCCAGGCTAGCTTGAATCCAGTGGTGTACTGAGCACGGGACCCACGTCTGGGCATACCCTTCCCACTTAGGGTGACAAATGCAAAAGAAACAATTGATGTTCGGAATGCTGGACAATGCAAACATTCATCCCCAGTCACAAGAATCTGGTTTAAATCCATCATTCTTTTGCTCACCACACCACCCTAGTTTCGACCCAGCCATATGCAAATCAGTCTTGACCCTGTTCCTTGTGAAAACTGTCGAGCCTGAACTGCAAAGTCAGGTTCTCCTTGAACCGGAAACAAGCATACTGGGACTGGATTCAGTGCATCACCCTTCATCAGCCAGGCTAGCTTGAATCCAGTGTTGTAGTGAGCACGGGACCCACGTCTGGGCATACCCTTCTCACTTAGGGCAAGAATTGCAAAAGAAACAATTGATGGACGGAATGCTCAACAATGCAAACAATTGATGGACGGAATGCTGGACAATGCAAAAATTCACCACCAGTCAAAAGGTTCTTGGTTAAATCCATCATTCTTTTGCTCACCTCACCACCTCAGTTTGTACCCAGCCATATGAAAATCAGTCGTGACCCTGCTCCTTGTGGGAACAGTCCAGCTCAAACTGCCATGCCAGGTCCTCCGTGGACCGGAAACAAGCATCCTGGGGCGGGTTGCAGTGCATCAGTCTTCATCAGCCAGGCTAGCTTGAATCCAGTGGTGTAGTGAGCAAGGGACCCACGTCTGGGCATACCCTTCTCACTTAGGGCAAGAATTGCAAAAGAAACAATTGATGGACGGAATGCTGGACAATGCAAACAATAGATGGATGGAATGCTGGACAGTGCAAACACTCACCCCCAATCAAAACGTACTGGGTGAAATCCATCATTCTTTTGCTCACCACACCACTCCAGTTTGGACCCAGCCATATGCAAATCATCCTTGACCCTGAACCTTGTGGCAACAGTCCAGCCCGAACTGCCATGCCAGGTCCACCCTGGACCGGAATCAAGCATCCTGGGACCGGTTCCAGTGCATCACCCTTCATCAGCCAGGCTAGCTTGAATCCAGTGGTGTAGTGAGTTCGGGACCCACGTCTGGACATACCCTTCCCAGGTAGGGTGACAAATGCTAAAGAAACAATTGATGGACGGAATGCTGGACAATGCAAATGTTCACCCCAGTCATACCGATCTGGGTTAAATCTATCATTGTTTTGCTCACCACACCACCCCAGTTTGGACCCAGCCATATGCAAATCAGTCTTGACCCTGTTCCTTTTGGGAAGAGTCCAGCCTGAACTGCCATGCCAGGTACTCCCTGGACCGGAAACAAGCATACTGGTACCGGTTTCAGGGCATCACCCTTCATCAGCCAGGCTTGCTTGAATCCGGTGTTGTAGTGAGCATGGGACCCACGTCTGAGCATACCCTTCTCACTCAGGGTAACAAATGCAAAAGAAACAATTGATGGACGGAATGCTGGACAATGCAAACAATTGATGGATGGAATTCTGGACAATGCAAACATTCACCCCCAGTCACAAGGATCTGGGTTAAATCCATCATTCTTTTGCTCACCACACCACCCCAGTTTGGACCCAGCCATTTGGAAATCAGTCTTGACCCTGTTCCTTGTGAGAACAGTCCAGAATGAACTGCCATGCCAGGTCCTCTCTGCACCGGAAACAAGCATCCTGGGTCCGGTTTCAGTGCACCACCCTTCATCAGCCATTATAGCTTGAATCCAGTGGTGTAGTGAGCACACGACCCACGTCTGGACAATCCCTTCTCACTTAGGGCGACAAATGCAAAAGAAACAATTGATGGACGGAATACTGGACAATGCAAACATTTACCACCAGTCACAATGATCTGGGTTAAATCCATCATTCTTTTGCTCACCACACCATCTCAGTTTGGACGCAGTCATATGCAAATCAGTCTTGACCCTGTTCCTTGTGGCAACAGTCCAGCCCTAACTGCCAAGCCAGGTCCTTCATTGACCAGAAACAAGCATCCTGGGAATGGTTTCAGGGCATCACCCTTCATCAGCCAGGCTAGCTTGAATCCAGTGGTGTAGTGAGTTCGGGACCCACGTCTGGACATACCCTTCCCAGGTAGGGTTACAAATGCTAAAGAAACAATTGATGGACGGAATGCTGGACAATGCAAATGTTCACCCCAGTCATACTGATCTGGGTTAAATCTATCATTGTTTTGCTCACCACACCACCCCAGTTTGGACCCAGCCATATGCAAATCAGTCTTGACCCTGTTCCTTTTGGGAAGAGTCCAGCCTGAACTGCCATGCCAGGTACTCCCTGGACCGGAAACAAGCATACTGGTACCGGTTTCAGGGCATCACCCTTCATCAGCCAGGCTTGCTTGAATCCGGTTTTGTAGTGAGCATGGGACCCACGTCTGAGCATACCCTTCTCACTCAGGGTAACAAATGCAAAAGAAACAATTGATGGACGGAATGCTGGACAATGCAAACAATTGATGGATGGAATTCTGGACAATGCAAACATTCACCCCCAGTCACAAGGATCTGGGTTAAATCCATCATTCTTTTGCTCACCACACCACCCCAGTTTGGACCGGGCCATTTGGAAATCAGTCTTGACCCTGTTCCTTGTGAGAACAGTCCAGAATGAACTGCCATGCCAGGTCCTCTCTGCACCGGAAACAAGCATCCTGGGTCCGGTTTCAGTGCACCACCCTTCATCAGCCATTATAGCTTGAATCCAGTGGTGTAGTGAGCACACGACCCACGTCTGGACAATCCCTTCTCACTTAGGGCGACAAATGCAAAAGAAACAATTGATGGACGGAATACTGGACAATGCAAACATTTACCACCAGTCACAATGATCTGGGTTAAATCCATCATTCTTTTGCTCACCACACCATCTCAGTTTGGACGCAGTCATATGCAAATCAGTCTTGACCCTGTTCCTTGTGGCAACAGTCCAGCCCTAACTGCCAAGCCAGGTCCTTCATTGACCAGAAACAAGCATCCTGGGAATGGTTTCAGGGCATCACCCTTCATCAGCCAGCCTAGCTTGAATCCAGTGGTGTAGTGAGCAATGGGCCCACGTCTGGGCATACCCTTCCCACTTAGGGCGACAATTGAAAAAGAAACAATTCATGGACGGAATGCTGGACAATGCAAGCATTCACTCCCTTTCAAAAGGATCTGGGTTAAATCCATCATTCTTTTGCTCACCAAACCACCCTGTTTGGACCCTACCATATGCAAATAAGTCTTGACCCTATTCATTGCGGGAACAGTCCAGCCTGCACTGCTAAGCCAGGTCCTCCCTGGACCGGAAACAAGCATTGTGGGACCGGTTTCAGTGCATAACGCTCATTAGCCAGGCTTGCTTGAATCCAGTGGTGTACTGAGCATGGGACCCACGTCTGGGCATACCCTTCCCACTTAGGGTGACAAATGCAAAAGAAACAATTGATGTTCGGAATGCTGGACAATGCAAACATTCACCCGCAGTCACAAGGATGTGGTTTAAATTCATCATTCTTTTGGTCACCACACCACCCTAGGTTGGACCCAGCCATGTGCAAATCAGTCTTGACCGTGTTCCTTGTGGGAACTGTCCAGCCTGAACTGCAAAGTCAGGTACTCCTTGAACCGGAAACAAGCATACTGGGACCGGATTCAGGGCATCACCCTTCATCAGCCAGGCTAGCTTGAATCCAGTTTTGTAGTGAGCACGGGACCCACGTCTGGGCATACCCTTCTCACTTAGGGCAAGAATTGCAAAAGAAACAATTGATGGACGGAATGCTGGACAATGCAAACAATTGATGGACGGAATGCTGGACAATGCAAAAATTCACCACGAGTCAAAAGGATCTTGGTTAAATCCATCAATCTTTTGTTCACCTCACCACCTCAGTTTGTAACCAGCCATATGCAAATCAGTCTTGACCCTTCTCCTTGTGGGAACAGTCCAGCTCGAACTGCCATGCCAGGTCCTCCGTGGACTGGAAACAAGCATCCTGGTACCGGTTGCAGTGCATCACCCTTCATCAGCCAGGCTAGCTTGAATCCAGTGGTGTAGTGAGCACGGGACCCGGGTCTGGGCATACCCTTCTCACTTAGGGCAAGAATTGCAAAAGAAACAATTGATGGACGGAATGCTGGACAATGCAAACAATTGATGGATGGAATGCTGGACAGTGCAAACACTCACCCCCAGTCAAAAGGTACTGGGTGAAATCCATCATTCTTTTGCTTACCACACCACTCCAGTTTGGACCCAGCCATATGCAAATCAGCCTTGACCCTGAACCTTGTGGCAACAGTCCAGCCCGAACTGCCATGTCAGGTTCTCCCTGGACCGGAAACAAGCATCCTGGGACCAGTTTCAGTGCATCACCCTTCATCAGCCAGGCTCACTTGAATCCAGTGGTGTAGTGAGCACGGGACCCACATCTGGACATACCCTTCTCACTTAGGCCAACAATTGCAAAAGAAACAATTGATGGACGGAATGCGGGACAATGCAAACATTCACCCCCAGTCAAAAGGATCTTGGTTAAATCCATCATTCTTTTGCTCACCACACCACCACAGTTTGTACCCAGCAATATGCAAATCAGTCTTGACCCTGTTATTTGTGAGAACAGTCCACCCCGAACTGCCATGCCAGGTCCTCCCTGGACCGGAAACAAGCATCCTGGGACTGGTTTCAGTGCATCACCCTTCATCAGCCAGGCTAGCTTGAATCCAGTGGTGTAGTGAGTACCGGACCCATGTCTGGGCATACCCTTCCCACTTAGGGCGACAAATGCTTAAGAAACAATTGATGGACGGAATGCCGGACAATGCAAATAATTGATGGATGGAATTCTGGACAATGCAAACACTCACCCCCAGTCACAAGGATCTGGGTTAAATCCATCATTCTTTTGCTCACCACACCACTCCAGTTTGGTCCCAGCCATATGAAAATCAGTCTTGACCCTGTTCCTTGTGGCAACAGTCCAGTCCGAAATGCCATGCCAGGTCCTCCCTGGACCGGAAACAAACATCCTGGGACAGGTTTCAGTGCATCACCCTTCATTGGCCATGCTAACTTGAATCCATTGGTGTAGTGAGCACGGGACCCACGTCTGGACATTTCCTTCTCACTTAGGACGACAAATGCAAAAGAAACAATTGATGGACGGAATGCTGGACAATGCAAACATTCACCCCCAGTCACAAAGATCTGGGTTAAATCCATAATTCTTTTTAACACCACACCACCCCAGGTTGGACCCAACCATATGCAAATCAGTCTTGACCCTGTTCCTTGTGGGAACAGTTCAGCCCAAACTGCCAAGCCAGGTCCTCCCTGGACCGGAAACAAGCATCCTTGGACCTTTTCAGTGCATCACCCTCATCAGCCAGGCTAGCTTGAATCCAGTGGTGTACTGAGCACGGGACCCATGTCTGGGCATACCCTTCCCACTTAGGGTGACAAATGCAAAAGAAACAATTGATGGACGGAATGCTGGACAATGCAAACATTCAACCGCACTCACATGGATCTGGGTTAAATCTATCATTCTTTTGCTCACCACACCGCCGTAGTTTGGACCCAGCCTTATGCAAATCAGTCTTGACCCTGTTCCTTGTGGAAACTGTCCAGCCCGAACTGTCAAGCCAGGTACTCCCTGAATTGGAAACAAGCATCCTGAGACCGGATTCAGGGCATCACCCTTCATGAGCCAGGCTAGCTTGAATCCAGTGTTGTAGTGAGCATGGGACCCACGTCTGGGCATACCCTTCTCACTTAGGGCAAAAATTGCAAAAGAAACAATTGATGGATGGAATGCTTGGCAATGTAAACAATTGATGGATGGAATTCTGGACAATGCAGACATTCACCCCCAGTCACACAGATCTGGGTTAAATCCATAATTCTTTTGCTCACCAAACCACCCCAGTTTGGACCGGCCATATGCAAATCAGTCTTGACCCTGTTCCTTGTGAACTGAATGCTGGACAATGCAAACATTCACCCCCAGTCACAAAGATCTGGGTTAAGTATATCATTCTTTTGCTCACCACACCACCCCAGGTTGGACCCAGCAATATGCCAATCAGTCTTGACCCTGTTCCTTGTGGCAACAGTCCAGCCCGAACTGCCAAGCAGGTCCTCCCTGGACCAGAAACAAGCATCCTGGTACCGGTTTCAGGGCATCATCCTTCATCAGCCAGGCTAGCTTGAATCCAGTGGTTTAGTGAGCACGGAACCCACGTCCGGACATACCCTTCTCACTTAGGGTGACAAATGCAAAAGAAATAATTAGTGACGGATGGCTGGACAATGCAAACATTCACCCCCAGTCACAAGGTTCTGGGTTAAATCCATCATTCTTTTGCCCACCACACCACTCCAGTTTGGACCAAGCCATATGCAAATCAGTCTTGACCCTGTTACTTGTGGGAACTGTCCAGCCTGAACTGCCAAGCCAGGTACTCCCTGATCCGGAAACAAGCATACTGGGACCGGATTCCAGGCATCACCCTTCATCAGCCAGGCTAGCTTGAATCCAGTGTTGCAGTGAGCACGGGACCCATGTCTGGGCATACCCTTCTCACTTAGGGCAACAATTGCAAAAGAAACAATTGGTGGATGGAATGCTGGACAATGAAAACAATTGATGGACGGAATTCTGGACAATGCAAACATTCACCCCCAGTCAAAAGGATCTGGGTTAAAACCATCATTATTTTGCTCAGTACACCACCCCAGTTTGGACCCAGCCATATGCAAATCAGTCTTGACCTTGTTCCTTGTGGACGGAATGCTGGACAGTGCAAACATTCACCCCCAGTCACAAAAATCTGGGTTAAATCCATCATTCTTTTGCTCACCACATCTTCCCAGGTTGGACCCAGCAATATGCCAATCAGTCTTGACCCTGTTCCTTGTGGCAACAGTCCAGCCCGAACTACCAAGCCAGGTCCTCCCTGGACCACAAACAAGCATCCTGGGACCGGTTTCAGGGCATACCCTTCATCAGCCAGGCTAACTTGAATCCAGTGGTGTAGTGAGCACGGGACCCACGACTGGGCATACCCTTCCCACTTAGGGCGACAAATGAAAAAGAAACAATTGATGGACGGAATGCTGGACAATGCAAACATTCCACCCCAGTCACAAAGATCTGGGTTAAATCCATAATTATTTTGCTCACCACACCACCCCAGGTTGGACCCAGCCATATGCAAATCAGTCTTGACCCTGTTGCTTGTGGGAATATTCCAGCCCGAACTGCCAAGCCAGGTCCTTCCTCGACCGGAAACAAGGATCCTGGGATCGGTTTCAGGGCATCACCCTTCATCAGCCAGGCTAGCTTGAATCCAGTAGTGTAGTGAGCACGGGACTCACGTCTGGGCATACCCTTCTCACTGAGGGCAACAATTGCAAAAGAAACAATTTATGGACGGAATGCTGGAGAATGCAAGCATTCACCCGCAGTAGAAAGGATCTTGGTTAAATCCATCATTCTTTTGTTCAAAACACCACCCCAGTTTGGACCCACCCATATGCAAATCAGTCTTGACCCTGTTCCTTGTGGGAACAGTCCAGCACGAACTGCCAAGCCAGATCCTCCCTGGACCGGAAACAAGCATACTGGGACCGGTTTCAGGGCATTACCCTTAATCAGCCAGGCTAGCTTGAATCCAATTTTGTAGAGGGCACAGGATCCACGTCTGGGCATATCCTTCTCACTTAGGGTAAGAATAAAAAAAATAAAAAAATTGATGGATGGAAGGCTGGACAATGCAAACAATTGATGGATGTAATGATGGACAATGCAAACATTCACCCCCAGTCACAAGGTTCTGGGTTAAATCCATCATTCTTTTGCTCACCACACCACTCCAGTTTGGCCCCAGCCATATGCAAATCAGTCATGACCCTGTTCCTTGTGGCAACAGTCCAGCCCGAACTGCCAAACCAGGTCCTCCCTGGTCCAGAAATAAGCATTCTGGTACCGGTTTCAGTGCATCACCCTTCATCAGCCAGGCTAAATTGAATCCAGTGGTGTAGTGAGCACAGGACCCACGTCTGGGCATGCCCTTCCCACTTAGGGCGACAAATGCAAAAGAAACAATTGATGGACTGAATGCTGGACAATGCAAACGTTCACCCCAGTCATACGGATCTGGGTTAAATCCATCATTCTTTTGCTGACCACACCACCCTATTTTGGACTCATCCATATGCAAATCAGTCTTGAACCTGTTCCTTGTGGCAACAGTCCAGCCCGAACTGCCATGTCAGGTCCTCCCTGGACCAGAAATAAGCATTATGGGCCTGGTTTCAGTGCATCACAATTCATCAGCCAGGCTAAATTGAATCCAGTGGTGTAGTGACGACGGGACCTACGTCTGGACATACCCTTCCCACGTTGTGCGACAAATACAAAAGAAACAATTGATGGACGGAATGGTGTACAATGCAAATTTTCACCCACAGTCAAAAGGATCTGGGTTAAATCTATCCTTCTTTTGGTCACCGCACCACCCCAGTTTGGACCCAGCCATATGCAAATCAGTCTTGACCCTGTTCCTTGTGGGAACAGTCCAGCCCGAACTGCCAAGCCAGGTCCTCCCTGGACCGGAAACAAGCAGCCTGAGACCGGTTTCAGGGCATCACCCTTCATCAGCCAGGCTAGCTTCAATCCAGTGGTGTAGTGAGCACGGGACCTACGTCTGGGCATACCCTTCCCACATATGGCGACAATTGCAGAAGAAACAATTGATGGACGGAATGCTGGACAATGCAAGCATTCTCCCCTAGTCAGAAGGATCTGGGTTAGATCCATAATTCTTTTGCTCACCACACCACTCCAGTTTGGCCCCAGCCATATGCAAATCAGTCATGATCCTGTTCCTTGTGGGAACAGTCCAGCACGAACTGCCAAGCCAGGTCATCCCTGGTCGAGAAATAAGCATTCTGGTACCGGTTTCAGTGCATCACCCTTCATCAGCCAGGCTAAATTGAATCCAGTGGTGTAGTGAGCACAGGACCCACGTCGGGCATGCCCTTCCCACTTAGGGTGACAAATGCAAAAGAAACAATTGATGGACGGAATGCTGGACAATGCAAACGTTCACCTCAGTCATACGGATCTGGGTTACATCCATAATTCTTTTGCTCACCACACCTCCCTATTTTGGACCCATCCATATGCAAATCAGTCTTGAACCTGTTCCTTGTGGGAACAGTCCAGCCCGAACTGCCATGCCAGGTCCTCCCTGGACCGGAAATAAGCATCCTGGGACCGGTTTCAAGGCATCACACTTCATCAGCCAGGCTAGCTTGAATCCAGTGGTGTAGTGAGCACGGGACCCACGTATGGGCCTACCCTTCCCACTTAGGGTGACAAATGCAAAAGAAACAATTAATGTACGGAATGCTGGACAATGCAAACGTTCACCCCCAGTCATACGGACCTGGGTTAAATCCATCATTCTTTTGCTCACCACACCACCTCAGTTTGGACGTAGCCATATGCACATCAGTCTTGACTCTGTTCCTTGTGGGAACAGTCCAGCCCGACCTGCCATGCCAGGTCCTCCCTGGATCGGAAGCAATCATCCTGGGACCGGTTTCAGGGCATCACCCTTCATCAGCCAGGCTAGCTTGAATCCAGTGGTGTAGTGATCACTGGACCCACATCTGGGCATACCCTTCCCACTTAGGGCGACAATTGCAAAAGAAACAATTGATGGACGGAATGCTGGACAATGCAAGTATTCACCCCGAGTCACAAGGATCTGGGTTAAATCCATCATACTTTTGCTCACCACACCACCCTGTTTGGACCCTACCATATGCAAATCAGTCTTGACCCTGTTCATTGTGGGAACAGTCCAGCCTGAATTGCTAAGCCAGCTCCTCCCTGGACCAGAAACAAGCATCCTGGGACCAGTTTCAGTGCATCACCCTCATCAGCCAGGCTAGCTTGAATCCAGAGGTGTACTGAGCACGGGACGTACGTCTGGACATACCCTTCCCACTTAGGGCGACAAATGCAAAAGAAACAATTGATGGACGGAATGCTGGACATGGCAAACATTCACCCCCAGTCACAAGGATCTAGGTTAAATCCATCATTCTTTTGCTCACCACACCCCCTCAATTTGGACCCAGCCATATGCAAATCAGTCTTGACCCTGTTACTTGTGGAAACATTCCAGCCCAAACTGCCAAGCTAGGTGCTCCCTGAACTGGAAACAAGCATCCTGGGACCGGATTCAGGGTATCACCCTTCATCAGCCTTTGCTAGCTTGAATCCAGAGGTGTAGAGAGCACGGGACCCACGACTGGGCATACCCTTCCCACTTAGGGTGGCAAATGCAAAAGAAACAATTGATGGACGGAATGCTGGACATTGCAAACATTCCACACGAGTCACAAACATCTGGGTTAAATCCATCATTCTTTTGCTCACCACACCACCCCAGGTTGGACCCAGCCATATGCAAATCAGTCTTGACCCTGTTCCTTGTGGGAACTGTCCAGCCCGAACTGCCAAGCCAGGTCCTCCCTGGACCGGAAACAAGCTTCCTGGGACCACTTTCAGGGCATCAACCTTCATCAGCCAGGCTACCTTGAATCCAGTGGTGTAGTGAGCACGGGACCCACGTCTAGACATACCCTCCTCACTTAGGGCGACAAATGCAAAAGAAACAATTGATGGACGGAATGCTGGACAATGCAAACATTCACCCCCAGTCACAGGGTTCTGGGTTAAATCCATCATTCTTTTGCTCACCACACCACTCCAGTTTGGCCCCAGCCATATGCAAATCAGTCATGACCCTGTACCTTGTGGCAACAGTCCAGGCCAAACTGCCAAACCAGGTCCTCCCTGGTCCAGAAATAAGCATTCTGGTACCGGTTTCAGTGCATCACCCTTCATCAGCCAGGCTAAATTGAATCCAGTGGTGTAGTGAGCACAGGACCCACATCAGGGCATGCCCTTCCCACTTAGGGCGACAAATGCAAAAGAAACAATTGATGGACGGAATGCTGGACAATGCAAACGTTCACCCCAGTCATACGGATCTGGGTTAAATCCATCATTCTTTTGCTCACCACACCACCCTATTTTGGACCCATCCATATGCAAATCAGTCTTGAACCTGTTCCTTGTGGGAACAAGGCAGCCCGAACTGCCATGCCAGGTCCTCCCTGGACCGGAAATAAGCATCCTGGGACCGGTTTCAAGGCATCACCCTTCATCAGCAAGGCTAGCTTGAATCCAGTGGTGTAGTGAGCACGGGACCCATGTCTGGGTATACCCTTCCCACTTAGGGTGACAAATGCAAAAGAAACAATTAATGGACGGAATGCTGGACTATGCAAGCATTCACCCACAGTCATATGGACCTGGGTTAAATCCATCATTCTTTTGCTCACCACACCACCTCAGTTTGGACGTAGCCATATGCACATCAGTCTTGACTCTGTTCCTTGTGGGAACAGTCCAGCCCGACCTGCCATGCCAGGTCCTCCCTGGATCGGAAGCAATCATCCTGGGACCGGTTTCAGGGCATCACCCTTCATCAGCCACGCTAGCTTGAATCCAGTGGTGTAGTGATCACTGGACCCACATCTGGGCATACCCTTCCCACTTAGGGCGACAATTGCAAAAGAAACAATTGATGGACGGAATGCTGGACAATGCAAGCATTCACCCCGAGTCACAAGGATCTGGGTTAAATCCATCCTACTTTTGCTCACCACACCACCCTGTTTGGACCCTACCATATGCAAATCAGTCTTGACCCTGTTCATTGTGGGAACAGTCCAGCCTGAATTGCTAAGCCAGGTCCTCCCTGGACCGGAAACAAGCATCCTGGGACCGGTTTCAGTGCATCACCCTCATCAGCCAGACTAGCTTGAATTCAGAGGTGTACTGAGCACGGGACGCATGTCTGGACATACCCTTGCCCCTTAGGGTGACAAATGCAAAAGAAACAATTGATGGACGGAATGCTGGACAATGCAAACATTCACCCCCAGTCACAGGGATCAGGTTAAATCCATCATTCTTTTGCTCACCACACCACCCTAGTTCGGACCCAGCCTTATGCAAATCAGTCTTGACCCTGTTCCTTGTGGGAACTGTCCAGTCCGAACTGCCAAGCCAGGTACTCCCTGAACCGGAAACAAGAATACTGGGATCGGATTCAGGGCATCACCCTTCATCAGCCAGGCTAGCTTGAATCCAGTGGTGTAGTGAGCACGGGACCCACGTCTGGGCATACACTTCTCACTTACGGTAAGAATTTCAAAATAAACAATTCATGGATGGAATGCTGGACAATGCAAACATTCACCCCCAGTCACAAGGTTCTGGGTTAAACCCATCATTCTTTTGCTCAACACACAACTCCAGTGTGGACCCAGCCATGTGCAAATCAGTCTTGACCCTGTTTCTTGTGGCAACAGTCCAGCCCGAACTGCCATGTCAGGTCCTCCCTGGACCGGAAACAAGTAGCCTGAGACCGGTTTCAGGGCATCACCCTTCATCAGCCAGGCTAACTTGAATCCAGTGGTGTAGTGAGCACGGGACCCATGACTGGGCATACCCTTCCCACTTAGGGCGACAAATGAAAAAGAAACAATTGATGGACGGAATGCTGGACAATGCAAACATTCCACCCCAGTCACAAAGATCTGGGTTAAATCCATAATTATTTTGCTCACCACACCACCCCAGGTTGGACCCAGCCATATGCAAATCAGTCTTGACCCTGTTGCTTGTGGGAATATTCCAGCCCGAACTGCCAAGCCAGGTCCTTCCTCGACCGGAAACAAGGATCCTGGGATCGGTTTCAGGGCATCACCCTTCATCAGCCAGGCTAGCTTGAATCCAGTAGTGTAGTGAGTACGGGACTCACGTCTGGGCATACCCTTCTCACTGAGGGCAACAATTGCAAAAGAAACAATTTATGGACGGAATGCTGGAGAATGCAAGCATTCACCCGCAGTAGAAAGGATCTTGGTTAAATCCATCATTCTTTTGTTCAACACACCACCCCAGTTTGGACCCACCCATATGCAAATCAGTCTTGACCCTGTTCCTTGTGGAAACAGTCCAGCACGAACTGCCAAGCCAGGTCCTCCCTGGACCAGAAACAAGCATATTGGGACCGGTTTCAGGGCATTACCCTTAATCAGCCAGGCTAGCTTGAATCCAGTTTTGTAGAGGGCACAGGATCCACGTCTGGGCATACCCTTCTCACTTAGGGTAAGAATAAAAAAAATAAAAAAATTGATGGATGGAATGCTGGACAATGCAAACAATTGATGGATGTAATGATGGACAATGCAAACATTCACCCCCAGTCACAAGGTTCTGGGTTAAATCCATCATTCTTTTGCTCACCACACCACTCCAGTTTGGCCCCAGCCATATGCAAATCAGTCATGACCCTGTTCCTTGTGGCAACAGTCCAGCCCGAACTGCCAAACCAGGTCCTCCCTGGTCCAGAAATAAGCATTCTGGTACCGGTTTCAGTGCATCACCCTTCATCAGCCAGGCTAAATTGAATCCAGTGGTGTAGTGAGCACAGGACCCACGTCTGGGCATGCCCTTCCCACTTAGGGCGACAAATGCAAAAGAAACAATTGATGGACTGAATGCTGGACAATGCAAACGTTCACCCCAGTCATACGGATCTGGGTTAAATCCATCATTCTTTTGCTGACCACACCACCCTATTTTGGACCCATCCATATGCAAATCAGTCTTGAACCTGTTCCTTGTGGCAACAGTCCAGCCCGAACTGCCATGTCAGGTCCTCCCTGGACCAGAAATAAGCATTATGGGACTGGTTTCAGTGCATCACAATTCATCAGCCAGGCTAAATTGAATCCAGTGGTGTAGTGACGACGGGACCTACGTCTGGACATACCCTTCCCACGTTGTGCGACAAATACAAAAGAAACAATTGATGGACGGAATTGTGTACAATGCAAACTTTCACCCCCAGTCAAAAGGATCTGGGTTAAATCTATCATTCTTTTGGTCACCACACCACCCCAGTTTGGACCCAGCCATATGCAAATCAGTCTTGACCCTGTTCCTTGTGGGAACAGTCCAGCCCGAACTGCCAAGCCAGGTCCTCCCTGGACCGGAAACAAGCAGCCTGAGACCGGTTTCAGGGCATCACCCTTCATCAGCCAGGCTAGCTTCAATCCAGTGGTGTAGTGAGCACGGGACCTACGTCTGGGCATACCCTTCCCACATATGGGGACAATTGTAGAAGAAACAATTGATGGACGGAATGCTGGACAATGCAAGCATTCTCCCCTAGTCAGAAGGATCTGGGTTAGATCCATAATTCTTTTGCTCACCACACCACTCCAGTTTGGCCCCAGCCATATGCAAATCAGTCATGATCCTGTTCCTTGTGGGAACAGTCCAGCACGAACTGCCAAGCCAGGTCCTCCCTGGTCCAGAAATAAGCATTCTGGTACCGGTTTCAGTGCATCACCCTTCATCAGCCAGGCTAAATTGAATCCAGTGGTGTAGTGAGCACAGGACCCACGTCGGGCATGCCCTTCCCACTTAGGGTGACAAATGCAATAGAAACAATTGATGGACGGAATGCTGGACAATGCAAACGTTAACCCCAGTCATACGGATCTGGGTTAAATCCATAATTCTTTTGCTCACCACACCTCCCTATTTTGGACCCATCCATATGCAAATCAGTCTTGAACCTGTTCCTTGTGGGAACAGTCCAGCCCGAACTGCCATGCCAGGTCCTCCCTGGACCGGAAATAAGCATCCTGGGACCGGTTTCAAGGCATCACCCTTCATCAGCCAGGCTAGCTTGAATCCAGTGGTGTAGTGAGCACGGGACCCACGTCTGGGCCTACCCTTCCCACTTAGGGTGACAAATGTAAAAGAAACAATTAATGGACGGAATGCTGGACAATGCAAACGTTCTCCCCCAGTCATATGGACCTGGGTTAAATCCATCATTCTTTTGCTCACCACACCACCTCAGTTTGGACGTAGCCATATGCACATCAGTCTTGACTCTGTTCCTTGTGGGAACAGTCCAGCCCGACCTGCCATGCCAGGTCCTCCCTGGATCGGAAGCAATCATCCTGGGACCGGTTTCAGGGCATCACCCTTCATCAGCCAGGCTAGCTTGAATCCAGTGGTGTAGTGATCACTGGACCCACATCTGGGCATACCCTTCCCACTTAGGGCGACAATTGCAAAAGAAACAATTGATGGACGGAATGCTGGACAATGCAAGTATTCACCCCGAGTCACAAGGATCTGGGTTAAATCCATCATATTTTTGCTCACCACACCACCCTGTTTGGACCCTACCATATGCAAATCAGTCTTGACCCTGTTCATTGTGGGAACAGTCCAGCCTGAATTGCTAAGCCAGCTCCTCCCTGGACCAGAAACAAGCATCCTGGGACCGGTTTCAGTGCATCACCCTCATCAGCCAGGCTAGCTTGAATCCAGAGGTGTACTGAGCACGGGACGTACGTCTGGACATTCCCTTCCCACTTAGGGCGACAAATGCAAAAGAAACAATTGATGGACGGAATGCTGGACATGGCAAACATTCACCCCCAGTCACAAGGATCTAGGTTAAATCCATCATTCTTTTGCTCACCACACACCCTCAATTTGGACCCAGCCATATGCAAATCAGTCTTGACCCTGTTACTTGTGGGAACATTCCAGCCCAAACTGCCAAGCTAGGTGCTCCCTGAACTGGAAACAAGCATCCTGGGACCGGATTCAGGGTATCACCCTTCATCAGCCTTTGCTAGCTTGAATCCAGAGGTGTAGAGAGCACGGGACCCACGACTGGGCATACCCTTCCCACTTAGGGTGGCAAATGCAAAAGAAACAATTGATGGACGGAATGCTGGACATTGCAAACATTCCACACGAGTCACAAACATCTGGGTTAAATCCATCATTCTTTTGCTCACCACACCACCCCAGGTTGGACCCAGCCATATGCAAATCAGTCTTGACCCTGTTCCTTGTGGGAACTGTCCAGCCCGAACTGCCAAGCCAGGTCCTCCCTGGACCGGAAACAAGCTTCCTGGGACCACTTTCAGGGCATCAACCTTCATCAGCCAGGCTACCTTGAATCCAGTGGTGTAGTGAGCACGGGACCCACGTCTAGACATACCCTCCTCACTTAGGGCGACAAATGCAAAAGAAACAATTGATGGACGGAATGCTGGACAATGCAAACATTCACCCCCAGTCACAGGGTTCTGGGTTAAATCCATCATTCTTTTGCTCACCACACCACTCCAGTTTGGCCCCAGCCATATGCAAATCAGTCATGACCCTGTACCTTGTGGCAACAGTCCAGCCCAAACTGCCAAACCAGGTCCTCCCTGGTCCAGAAATAAGCATTCTGGTACCGGTTTCAGTGCATCACCCTTCATCAGCCAGGCTAAATTGAATCCAGTGGTGTAGTGAGCACAGGACCCACATCAGGGCATGCCCTTCCCACTTAGGGCGACAAATGCAAAAGAAACAATTGATGGACGGAATGCTGGACAATGCAAACGTTCACCCCAGTCATACGGATCTGGGTTAAATCCATCATTCTTTTGCTCACCACACCACCCTATTTTGGACCCATCCATATGCAAATCAGTCTTGAACCTGTTCCTTGTGGGAACAAGGCAGCCCGAACTGCCATGCCAGGTCCTCCCTGGACCGGAAATAAGCATCCTGGGACCGGTTTCAAGGCATCACCCTTCATCAGCAAGGCTAGCTTGAATCCAGTGGTGTAGTGAGCACGGGACCCATGTCTGGGTATACCCTTCCCACTTAGGGTGACAAATGCAAAAGAAACAATTAATGGACGGAATGCTGGACTATGCAAGCATTCACCCACAGTCATATGGACCTGGGTTAAATCCATCATTCTTTTGCTCACCACACCACCTCAGTTTGGACGTAGCCATATGCACATCAGTCTTGACTCTGTTCCTTGTGGGAACAGTCCAGCCCGACCTGCCATGCCAGGTCCTCCCTGGATCGGAAGCAATCATCCTGGGACCGGTTTCAGGGCATCACCCTTCATCAGCCAGGCTAGCTTGAATCCAGTGGTGTAGTGATCACTGGACCCACATCTGGGCATACCCTTCCCACTTAGGGCGACAATTGCAAAAGAAACAATTGATGGACGGAATGCTGGACAATGCAAGCATTCACCCCGAGTCACAAGGATCTGGGTTAAATCCATCCTACTTTTGCTCACCACACCACCCTGTTTGGACCCTACCATATGCAAATCAGTCTTGACCCTGTTCATTGTGGGAACAGTCCAGCCTGAATTGCTAAGCCAGGTCCTCCCTGGACCGGAAACAAGCATCCTGGGACCGGTTTCAGTGCATCACCCTCATCAGCCAGACTAGCTTGAATTCAGAGGTGTACTGAGCACGGGACGCATGTCTGGACATACCCTTGCCCCTTAGGGTGACAAATGCAAAAGAAACAATTGATGGACGGAATGCTGGACAATGCAAACATTCACCCCCAGTCACAGGGATCAGGTTAAATCCATCATTCTTTTGCTCACCACACCACCCTAGTTCGGACCCAGCCTTATGCAAATCAGTCTTGACCCTGTTCCTTGTGGGAACTGTCCAGTCCGAACTGCCAAGCCAGGTACTCCCTGAACCGGAAACAAGAATACTGGGATCGGATTCAGGGCATCACCCTTCATCAGCCAGGCTAGCTTGAATCCAGTGGTGTAGTGAGCACGGGACCCACGTCTGGGCATACACTTCTCACTTACGGTAAGAATTTCAAAATAAACAATTCATGGATGGAATGCTGGACAATGCAAACATTCACCCCCAGTCACAAGGTTCTGGGTTAAACCCATCATTCTTTTGCTCAACACACAACTCCAGTGTGGACCCAGCCATGTGCAAATCAGTCTTGACCCTGTTTCTTGTGGCAACAGGCCAGCCCGAACTGCCATGTCAGGTCCTCCCTGGACCGGAAACAAGTAGCCTGAGACCGGTTTCAGGGCATCACCCTTCATCAGCCAGGCTAACTTGAATCCAGTGGTGTAGTGAGCACGGGACCCATGACTGGGCATACCCTTCCCACTTAGGGCGACAAATGAAAAAGAAACAATTGATGGACGGAATGCTGGACAATGCAAACATTCCACCCCAGTCACAAAGATCTGGGTTAAATCCATAATTATTTTGCTCACCACACCACCCCAGGTTGGACCCAGCCATATGCAAATCAGTCTTGACCCTGTTGCTTGTGGGAATATTCCAGCCCGAACTGCCAAGCCAGGTCCTTCCTCGACCGGAAACAAGGATCCTGGGATCGGTTTCAGGGCATCACCCTTCATCAGCCAGGCTAGCTTGAATCCAGTAGTGTAGTGAGCACGGGACTCACGTCTGGGCATACCCTTCTCACTGAGGGCAACATTTGCAAAAGAAACAATTTATGGACGGAATGCTGGAGAATGCAAGCATTCACCCGCAGTAGAAAGGATCTTGGTTAAATCCATCATTCTTTTGTTCAACACACCACCCCAGTTTGGACCCACCCATATGCAAATCAGTCTTGACCCTGTTCCTTGTGGAAACAGTCCAGCACGAACTGCCAAGCCAGGTCCTCCCTGGACCGGAAACAAGCATATTGGGACCGGTTTCAGGGCATTACCCTTAATCAGCCAGGCTAGCTTGAATCCAGTTTTGTAGAGGGCACAGGATCCACGTCTGGGCATACCCTTCTCACTTAGGGTAAGAATAAAAAAAATAAAAAAATTGATGGATGGAATGCTGGACAATGCAAACAATTGATGGATGTAATGATGGACAATGCAAACATTCACCCCCAGTCACAAGGTTCTGGGTTAAATCCATCATTCTTTTGCTCACCACACCACTCCAGTTTGGCCCCAGCCATATGCAAATCAGTCATGACCCTGTTCCTTGTGGCAACAGTCCAGCCCGAACTGCCAAACCAGGTCCTCCCTGGTCCAGAAATAAGCATTCTGGTACCGGTTTCAGTGCATCACCCTTCATCAGCCAGGCTAAATTGAATCCAGTGGTGTAGTGAGCACAGGACCCACGTCTGGGCATGCCCTTCCCACTTAGGGCGACAAATGCAAAAGAAACAATTGATGGACTGAATGCTGGACAATGCAAACGTTCACCCCAGTCATACGGATCTGGGTTAAATCCATCATTCTTTTGCTGACCACACCACCCTATTTTGGACCCATCCATATGCAAATCAGTCTTGAACCTGTTCCTTGTGGCAACAGTCCAGCCCGAACTGCCATGTCAGGTCCTCCCTGGACCAGAAATAAGCATTATGGGACTGGTTTCAGTGCATCACAATTCATCAGCCAGGCTAAATTGAATCCAGTGGTGTAGTGACGACGGGACCTACGTCTGGACATACCCTTCCCACGTTGTGCGACAAATACAAAAGAAACAATTGATGGACGGAATTGTGTACAATGCAAACTTTCACCCCCAGTCAAAAGGATCTGGGTTAAATCTATCATTCTTTTGGTCACCACACCACCCCAGTTTGGACCCAGCCATATGCAAATCAGTCTTGACCCTGTTCCTTGTGGGAACAGTCCAGCCCGAACTGCCAAGCCAGGTCCTCCCTGGACCGGAAACAAGCAGCCTGAGACCGGTTTCAGGGCATCACCCTTCATCAGCCAGGCTAGCTTCAATCCAGTGGTGTAGTGAGCACGGGACCTACGTCTGGGCATACCCTTCCCACATATGGGGACAATTGTAGAAGAAACAATTGATGGACGGAATGCTGGACAATGCAAGCATTCTCCCCTAGTCAGAAGGATCTGGGTTAGATCCATAATTCTTTTGCTCACCACACCACTCCAGTTTGGCCCCAGCCATATGCAAATCAGTCATGATCCTGTTCCTTGTGGGAACAGTCCAGCACGAACTGCCAAGCCAGGTCCTCCCTGGTCCAGAAATAAGCATTCTGGTACCGGTTTCAGTGCATCACCCTTCATCAGCCAGGCTAAATTGAATCCAGTGGTGTAGTGAGCACAGGACCCACGTCGGGCATGCCCTTCCCACTTAGGGTGACAAATGCAATAGAAACAATTGATGGACGGAATGCTGGACAATGCAAACGTTAACCCCAGTCATACGGATCTGGGTTAAATCCATAATTCTTTTGCTCACCACACCTCCCTATTTTGGACCCATCCATATGCAAATCAGTCTTGAACCTGTTCCTTGTGGGAACAGTCCAGCCCGAACTGCCATGCCAGGTCCTCCCTGGACCGGAAATAAGCATCCTGGGACCGGTTTCAAGGCATCACCCTTCATCAGCCAGGCTAGCTTGAATCCAGTGGTGTAGTGAGCACGGGACCCACGTCTGGGCCTACCCTTCCCACTTAGGGTGACAAATGCAAAAGAAACAATTAATGGACGGAATGCTGGACAATGCAAACGTTCTCCCCCAGTCATATGGACCTGGGTTAAATCCATCATTCTTTTGCTCACCACACCACCTCAGTTTGGACGTAGCCATATGCACATCAGTCTTGACTCTGTTCCTTGTGGGAACAGTCCAGCCCGACCTGCCATGCCAGGTCCTCCCTGGATCGGAAGCAATCATCCTGGGACCGGTTTCAGGGCATCACCCTTCATCAGCCAGGCTAGCTTGAATCCAGTGGTGTAGTGATCACTGGACCCACATCTGGGCATACCCTTCCCACTTAGGGCGACAATTGCAAAAGAAACAATTGATGGACGGAATGCTGGACAATGCAAGTATTCACCCCGAGTCACAAGGATCTGGGTTAAATCCATCATATTTTTGCTCACCACACCACCCTGTTTGGACCCTACCATATGCAAATCAGTCTTGACCCTGTTCATTGTGGGAACAGTCCAGCCTGAATTGCTAAGCCAGCTCCTCCCTGGACCAGAAACAAGCATCCTGGGACCGGTTTCAGTGCATCACCCTCATCAGCCAGGCTAGCTTGAATCCAGAGGTGTACTGAGCACGGGACGTACGTCTGGACATTCCCTTCCCACTTAGGGCGACAAATGCAAAAGAAACAATTGATGGACGGAATGCTGGACATGGCAAACATTCACCCCCAGTCACAAGGATCTAGGTTAAATCCATCATTCTTTTGCTCACCACACACCCTCAATTTGGACCCAGCCATATGCAAATCAGTCTTGACCCTGTTACTTGTGGGAACATTCCAGCCCAAACTGCCAAGCTAGGTGCTCCCTGAACTGGAAGCAAGCATCCTGGGACCGGATTCAGGGTATCACCCTTCATCAGCCTTTGCTAGCTTAAATCCTGAGGTGTAGAGAGCACGGGACCCACGACTGGGCATACCCTTCCCACTTAGGGTGGCAAATGCAAAAGAAACAATTGATGGACGGAATGCTGGACATTGCAAACATTCCACACGAGTCACAAACATCTGGGTTAAATCCATCATTCTTTTGCTCACCACACCACCCCAGGTTGGACCCAGCCATATGCAAATCAGTCTTGACCATGTTCCTTGTGGGAACTGTCCAGCCCGAACTGCCAAGCCAGGTCCTCCTGGACCGGAAACAAGCTTCCTGGGACCGCTTTCAGGGCATCAACCTTCATCAGCCAGGCTAACTTGAATCCAGTGGTGTAGTGAGCACGGGACCCACGTCTAGACATACCCTCCTCACTTAGGGCGACAAATGCAAAAGAAACAATTGATGGACGGAATGCTGGACAATGCAAACATTCACCCCCAGTCACAAGGTTCTGGGTTAAATCCATCATTCTTTTGCTCACCACACCACTCCAGTTTGGCCCCAGCCATATGCAAATCAGTCATGACCTTGTTCCTTGTGGCAACAGTCCAGCCCGAACTGCCAAACCAGGTCCTCCCTGGTCCAGAAAAAAGCATTCTGGTACCGGTTTCAGTGCATCACCCTTCATCAGCCGGGCTAAATTGAATCCAGTGGTGTAGTGAGCACAGGACCCCCATCAGGGCATGCCCTTCCCACTTAGGGCGACAAATGCAAAAGAAACAATTGATGGACGGAATGCTGGACAATGCAAACGTTCACCCCAGTCATACGGATCTGGGTTAAATCCATCATTCTTTTGCTCACCACACCACCCTATTTTGGACCCATCCATATGCAAATCAGTCTTGAACCTGTTCCTTGTGGGAACAAGGCAGCCCTAACTGCCATGCCAGGTCCTCCCTGGACCGGAAATAAGCATCCTGGGACCGGTTTCAAGGCATCACCCTTCATCAGCAAGGCTAGCTTGAATCCAGTGGTGTAGTGAGCATGGGACCCATGTCTGGGTATACCCTTCCCACTTAGGGTGACAAATGCAAAAGAAACAATTAATGGACAGAATGCTGGACTATGAAAGCGTTCACCCACAGTCATACGGACCTGGGTTAAATCCATCATTCTTTTGCTCACCACACCACCTCAGTTTGGACGTAGCCATATGCACATCAGTCTTGACTCTGTTCCTTGTGGGAACAGTCCAGCCCGACCTGCCATGCCAGGTCCTCCCTGGATCGGAAGCAATCATCCTGGGACCGGTTTCAGGGCATCACCCTTCATCAGCCAGGCTAGCTTGAATCCAGTGGTGTAGTGATCACTGGACCCACATCTGGGCATACCCTTCCCACTTAGGGCGACAATTGCAAAAGAAACAATTGATGGACGGAATGCTGGACAATGCAAGCATTCACCCCGAGTCACAAGGATCGGGGTTAAATCCATCATACTTTTGCTCACCACACCACCCTGTTTGGACCCTACCATATGCAAATCAGTCTTGACCCTGTTCATTGTGGGAACAGTCCAGCCTGAATTGCTAAGCCAGGTCCTCCCTGGACCAGAAACAAGCATCCTGGGACCGGTTTCAGTGCATCACCCTCATCAGCCAGGCTAGCTTGAATTCAGAGATGTACTGAGCACGGGACGCATGTCTGGGCATACACTTCTCACTTACGGTAAGAATTTCAAAAGAAACAATTCATGGATGGAATGCTGGACAATGCAAACATTCACCCCCAGTCACAAGGTTCTGGGTTAAACCCATCATTCTTTTGCTCAACACACAACTCCAGTGTGGACCCAGCCATGTGCAAATCAGTCTTGACCCTGTTCCTTGTGGCAACAGTCCAGCCCGAACTGCCATGTCAGGTCCTCCCTGGACCGGAAACAAGTAGCCTGAGACCGGTTTCAGGGCATCACCCTTCATAAGCCAGGCTAGCTTCAATCCAGTGGTGTAGTGAGCACGGGACCTACGTCTGGACATACCGTTCCCACGTAGGACGACAAATACAAAAGAAACAATTGATGGACGGAATGCTGCACAATGCAAACATTCACCCCCAGTCACAAGGATCTGCGGTAAATCCATCATTCTTTTGCTCACCACACCACTCCAGTTTGGACCCAGCCATATGCAAATCAGTCTTGACCCTGTTCCTTGTGGGATCAGTCCAGCCCGAACGGCCAAGCCAGGTCCTCCCTGGACCGGAAACAAGCAGCCTGAGACCGGTTTCAGGGCATCACCCTTCATCAGCCAGGCTAGCTTCAATTCAGTGGTGTAGTGAGCACGGGACCTACGTCTGGGCATACCCTTCCCACATATGGCGACAATTGCAGAAGAAAAAATTGATGGACGGAATGCTGGACAATGCAAGCATTCTCCCCTAGTCAGAAGGATCTGGGTTAGATCCATCATTCTTTTGTTCAACACACCACCGCAGTTTGGACCCACCCATATGCAAATCAGTCTTGACCCTGTTCCTTGTGGGAACAGTCCAGCACGAACTGCCAAGCCAGGTCCTCCCTGGACCGGAAACAAGCATACTGGGATCGGTTTCAGGGCATTACCCTTAATCAGCCAGGCTAGCTTGAATGCAGTTTTGTAGAGGGCACAGGACCCACGTCTGGGCATACCCTTCTCACTTAGGGTAAGAATATTAAAAAAAAACAATTGATGGATGGAATGCTGGACAATGCAAACAATTGATGGATGGAATGATGGACAATGCAAACATTCACCCCCAGTCACAAGGTTCTGGGTTAAATCCATCATTCTTTTGCTCACCACACCACTCCAGTTTGGCCCCAGCCATATGCAAATCAGTCATGACCCTGTTCCTTGTGGCAACAGTCCAGCCCGAACTGCCAAACCAGGTCCTCCCTGGTCCAGAAATAAGCATTCTGGTACCGGTTTCAGTGCATCACCCTTCATCAGCCAGGCTAAATTGAATCCAGTGATGTAGTGAGCACAGGACCCACATCAGGGCATGCCCTTCCCACTTAGGGCGACAAATGCAAAAGAAACAATTGATGGACGGAATGCTCGACAATGCAAACGTTCACCCCAGTCATACGGATCTGGGTTAAATCCATCATTCTTTTGCTCACCACAACACCCTATTTTGGACCCATCCATATGCAAATCAGTCTTGAACCTGTTCCTTGTGGGAACAAGGCAGCCCGAATTGCCATGCCAGGTCCTCCCTGGACCGGAAATAAGCATCCTGGGACCGGTTTCAAGGCATCACCCTTCATCAGCCAGGCTAGCTTGAATCCAGTGGTGTAGTGAGCACGGGACCCATGTTTGGGCATACCCTTCCCACTTAGGGTGACAAATGCAAAAGAAACAATTAATGGACGGAATGCTGGACAATGCAAGTGTTCACCCACAGTCATACGGACCTGGGTTAAATCCATCATTCTTTTGCTCACCACACCACCTCAGTTTGGACGTAGCCATATGCACATCAGTCTTGACTCTGTTCCTTGTGGGAACAGTCCAGCCCGACCTGCCATGCCAGGTCCTCCCTGGATCGGAAACAATTATCCTGGGACCGGTTTCAGGGCATCACCCTTCATCAGCCAGGCTAGCTTGAATCCAGTGGTGTAGTGATCACTGGACCCACATCTGGGCACACCCTTCCCACTTAGGGCGACAATTGCAAAAGAAACAATTGATGGACGGAATGCTGGTTAATGCAAGCATTCACCCCGAGTCACAAGGATCTGGGTTAAATCCATCATACATTTGCTCACCACACCACCCTGTTTGGACCCTACCATTTGCAAATCAGTCTTGACCCTGTTCATTGTGGGAACAGTCCAGCCTGAATTGCTAAGCCAGGTCCTCCCTGGACCGGAAACAAGCATCCTGGGACCGGTTTCAGTGCATCACCCTCATCAGCCAGGCTAGCTTGAATCTAGAGGTGTACTGAGCACGGGACGCATGTCTGGACATACCCTTGCCACTTAGGGTGACAAATGCAAAAGAAACAATTGATGGACGGAATGCTGGACAATGCAAACATTCACCCCCAGTCACAGGGATCAGGTTAAATCCATCATTCTTTTGCTCACCACACCACCCTAGTTTGGACCCAGCCTTATGCAAATCAATCTTGACCCTGTTCCTTGTGGGAACTGTCCAGCCCGAACTGCCAAGCCAGGTACTCCCTGAACCGGAAACAAGAATACTGGGATCGGATTCAGGGCATCACCCTTCATCAGCCAGGCTAGCTTGAATCCAGTGTTGTAGTGAGCACGGGACCCACGTCTGGGCATACTCTTCCCACTTAGAGCGACAAATGCAAAAGAAACAATTGATGGACGGAATGCTGCACAATGCAAACATTCACCCCCAGTCACAAGGATCTGCGGTAAATCCATCATTCTTTTGCTCACCACACCACTCCAGTTTGGACCCAGCCATATGCAAATCAGTCTTGACACTGTTCCTTGTGGGATCAGTCCAGCCCGAACGGCCAAGCCAGGTCCTCCCTGGACCGGAAACAAGCAGACTGAGACCGGTTTCAGGGCATCACCCTTCATCAGCCAGGCTAGCTTCAATTCAGTGGTGTAGTGAGCACGGGACCTACGTCTGGGCATACCCTTCCCACATATGGCGACAATTGCAGAAGAAAAAATTGATGGACGGAATGCTGGACAATGCAAGCATTCTCCCCTAGTCAGAAGGATCTGGGTTAGATCCATCATTCTTTTGTTCAACACACCACCGCAGTTTGGACCCACCCATATGCAAATCAGTCTTGACCCTGTTCCTTGTGGGAACAGTCCAGCACGAACTGCCAAGCCAGGTCCTCCCTGGACCGGAAACAAGCATACTGGGATCGGTTTCAGGGCATTACCCTTAATCAGCCAGGCTAGCTTGAATGCAGTTTTGTAGAGGGCACAGGACCCACGTCTGGGCATACCCTTCTCACTTAGGGTAAGAATATTAAAAAAAAACAATTGATGGATGGAATGCTGGACAATGCAAACAATTGATGGATGGAATGATGGACAATGCAAACATTCACCCCCAGTCACAAGGTTCTGGGTTAAATCCATCATTCTTTTGCTCACCACACCACTCCAGTTTGACCCCAGCCATATGCAAATCAGTCATGACCCTGTTCCTTGTGGCAACAGTCCAGCCCGAACTGCCAAACCAGGTCCTCCCTGGTCCAGAAATAAGCATTCTGGTACCGGTTTCAGTGCATCACCCTTCATCAGCCAGGCTAAATTGAATCCAGTGATGTAGTGAGCACAGGACCCACATCAGGGCATGCCCTTCCCACTTAGGGCGACAAATGCAAAAGAAACAATTGATGGACGGAATGCTCGACAATGCAAACGTTCACCCCAGTCATACGGATCTGGGTTAAATCCATCATTCTTTTGCTCACCACACCACCCTATTTTGGACCCATCCATATGCAAATCAGTCTTGAACCTGTTCCTTGTGGGAACAAGGCAGCCCGAATTGCCATGCCAGGTCCTCCCTGGACCGGAAATAAGCATCCTGGGACCGGTTTCAAGGCATCACCCTTCATCAGCCAGGCTAGCTTGAATCCAGTGGTGTAGTGAGCACGGGACCCATGTTTGGGCATACCCTTCCCACTTAGGGTGACAAATGCAAAAGAAACAATTAATGGACGGAATGCTGGACAATGCAAGTGTTCACCCACAGTCATACGGACCTGGGTTAAATCCATCATTCTTTTGCTCACCACACCACCTCAGTTTGGACGTAGCCATATGCACATCAGTCTTGACTCTGTTCCTTGTGGGAACAGTCCAGCCCGACCTGCCATGCCAGGTCCTCCCTGGATCGGAAACAATTATCCTGGGACCGGTTTCAGGGCATCACCCTTCATCAGCCAGGCTAGCTTGAATCCAGTGGTGTAGTGATCACTGGACCCACATCTGGGCACACCCTTCCCACTTAGGGCGACAATTGCAAAAGAAACAATTGATGGACGGAATGCTGGTTAATGCAAGCATTCACCCCGAGTCACAAGGATCTGGGTTAAATCCATCATACATTTGCTCACCACACCACCCTGTTTGGACCCTACCATTTGCAAATCAGTCTTGACCCTGTTCATTGTGGGAACAGTCCAGCCTGAATTGCTAAGCCAGGTCCTCCCTGGACCGGAAACAAGCATCCTGGGACCGGTTTCAGTGCATCACCCTCATCAGCCAGGCTAGCTTGAATCTAGAGGTGTACTGAGCACGGGACGCATGTCTGGACATACCCTTGCCACTTAGGGTGACAAATGCAAAAGAAACAATTGATGGACGGAATGCTGGACAATGCAAACATTCACCCCCAGTCACAGGGATCAGGTTAAATCCATCATTCTTTTGCTCACCACACCACCCTAGTTTGGACCCAGCCTTATGCAAATCAATCTTGACCCTGTTCCTTGTGGGAACTGTCCAGCCCGAACTGCCAAGCCAGGTACTCCCTGAACCGGAAACAAGAATACTGGGATCGGATTCAGGGCATCACCCTTCATCAGCCAGGCTAGCTTGAATCCAGTGTTGTAGTGAGCACGGGACCCACGTCTGGGCATACTCTTCCCACTTAGAGCGACAAATGCAAAAGAAACAATTGATGGACGGAATGCTGCACAATGCAAACATTCACCCCCAGTCACAAGGATCTGCGGTAAATCCATCATTCTTTTGCTCACCACACCACTCCAGTTTGGACCCAGCCATATGCAAATCAGTCTTGACCCTGTTCCTTGTGGGATCAGTCCAGCCCGAACGGCCAAGCCAGGTCCTCCCTGGACCGGAAACAAGCAGCCTGAGACCGGTTTCAGGGCATCACCCTTCATCAGCCAGGCTAGCTTCAATTCAGTGGTGTAGTGAGCACGGGACCTACGTCTGGGCATACCCTTCCCACATATGGCGACAATTGCAGAAGAAAAAATTGATGGACGGAATGCTGGACAATGCAAGCATTCTCCCCTAGTCAGAAGGATCTGGGTTAGATCCATCATTCTTTTGTTCAACACACCACCGCAGTTTGGACCCACCCATATGCAAATCAGTCTTGACCCTGTTCCTTGTGGGAACAGTCCAGCACGAACTGCCAAGCCAGGTCCTCCCTGGACCGGAAACAAGCATACTGGGATCGGTTTCAGGGCATTACCCTTAATCAGCCAGGCTAGCTTGAATGCAGTTTTGTAGAGGGCACAGGACCCACGTCTGGGCATACCCTTCTCACTTAGGGTAAGAATATTAAAAAAAAACAATTGATGGATGGAATGCTGGACAATGCAAACAATTGATGGATGGAATGATGGACAATGCAAACATTCACCCCCAGTCACAAGGTTCTGGGTTAAATCCATCATTCTTTTGCTCACCACACCACTCCAGTTTGGCCCCAGCCATATGCAAATCAGTCATGACCCTGTTCCTTGTGGCAACAGTCCAGCCCGAACTGCCAAACCAGGTCCTCCCTGGTCCAGAAATAAGCATTCTGGTACCGGTTTCAGTGCATCACCCTTCATCAGCCAGGCTAAATTGAATCCAGTGATGTAGTGAGCACAGGACCCACATCAGGGCATGCCCTTCCCACTTAGGGCGACAAATGCAAAAGAAACAATTGATGGACGGAATGCTCGACAATGCAAACGTTCACCCCAGTCATACGGATCTGGGTTAAATCCATCATTCTTTTGCTCACCACACCACCCTATTTTGGACCCATCCATATGCAAATCAGTCTTGAACCTGTTCCTTGTGGGAACAAGGCAGCCCGAATTGCCATGCCAGGTCCTCCCTGGACCGGAAATAAGCATCCTGGGACCGGTTTCAAGGCATCACCCTTCATCAGCCAGGCTAGCTTGAATCCAGTGGTGTAGTGAGCACGGGACCCATGTTTGGGCATACCCTTCCCACTTAGGGTGACAAATGCAAAAGAAACAATTAATGGACGTAATGCTGGACAATGCAAGTGTTCACCCACAGTCATACGGACCTGGGTTAAATCCATCATTCTTTTGCTCACCACACCACCTCAGTTTGGACGTAGCCATATGCACATCAGTCTTGACTCTGTTCCTTGTGGGAACAGTCCAGCCCGACCTGCCATGCCAGGTCCTCCCTGGATCGGAAACAATTATCCTGGGACCGGTTTCAGGGCATCACCCTTCATCAGCCAGGCTAGCTTGAATCCAGTGGTGTAGTGATCACTGGACCCACATCTGGGCACACCCTTCCCACTTAGGGCGACAATTGCAAAAGAAACAATTGATGGACGGAATGCTGGTTAATGCAAGCATTCACCCCGAGTCACAAGGATCTGGGTTAAATCCATCATACTTTTGCTCACCACACCACCCTGTTTGGACCCTACCATTTGCAAATCAGTCTTGACCCTGTTCATTGTGGGAACAGTCCAGCCTGAATTGCTAAGCCAGGTCCTCCCTGGACCGGAAACAAGCATCCTGGGACCGGTTTCAGTGCATCACCCTCATCAGCCAGGCTAGCTTGAATCTAGAGGTGTACTGAGCACGGGACGCATGTCCGGACATACCCTTGCCACTTAGGGTGACAAATGCAAAAGAAACAATTGATGGATGGAATGCTGGACAATGCAAACATTCACCCCCAGTCACAGGGATCAGGTTAAATCCATCATTCTTTTGCTCACCACACCACCCTAGTTTGGACCCAGCCTTATGCAAATCAATCTTGACCCTGTTCCTTGTGGGAACTGTCCAGCCCGAACTGCCAAGCCAGGTACTCCCTGAACCGGAAACAAGAATACTGGGATCGGATTCAGGGCATCACCCTTCAGCAGCCAGGCTAGCTTGAATCCAGTGTTGTAGTGAGCACGGGACCCACGTCTGGGCATACTCTTCCCACTTAGAGCGACAAATGCAAAAGAAACAATTGATGGACGGAATGCTGCACAATGCAAACATTCACCCCCAGTCACAAGGATCTGCGGTAAATCCATCATTCTTTTGCTCACCACACCACTCCAGTTTGGACCCAGCCATATGCAAATCAGTCTTGACCCTGTTCCTTGTGGGATCAGTCCAGCCCGAACTGCCAAGCCAGGTCCTTCCTGGACTGGAAACAAGCATCCTGGGACCGGTTTCAGTGCATCACCCTTCATCAGCCAGGCTAACTTGAATCCAGTGGTGTAGGGAGCACAGGACCCACGTCTGGGCATACTCTTCCCACTTGGAGCGACAAAAGCAAAAAAAACAATTGATGGACGGAATGCTGCACAATGCAAACATTCACCCCCAATCACAAGGATCTGCGGTAAATCCATCATTCTTTTGCTCACCACTCCAATTTTGACCCAGCCATGTGCAAATCAGTCTTGACCCTGTTACTTGTGGGAACAGTCCAGCCAGAACTGCCAAGCTAGGTGCTCCCTGAACTGGAAACAAGCATACTGGGACCGGATTCAGGGCATCATCCTTCATCAGCCATGCTAGCTTGAATCCAGTGGTGTAGTGAACACAGGACCCATGACTGGGCCTACCCTTCCCACTTAGTGCGACAAATGTAAAAGAAACAATTGATGGACGGAGTGCTGGACATTGCAAACATTTCCCGCCACTCACAAACATCTGAGTTAAATCCATCATTCTTTTGCTCACCGCACAATCCCAGATTGGACCCAGCCATATGCAAATCAGTCTTGACCCTGTTCCTTGTGGGAACAGTCCAGCCGGAACTGCCAAGCCAGGTCCTTCCTGGGCCAGAAACTAGGATCCTGGGACCAGTTTCAGTGCATCACCCTCATCAGCCAGGCTAGCTTGAATCCAGTGTTGTAGTGAGCACGGGACTCACGTCTGGGCATACCCTTCTCACTTAGGGCAACAATTGCAAAAGAAACAATTGATGGATGGAATGCTGGGCAATGCAAAAAATTGATGGATGGAATTCTTGACAATGCAAACATTCACCCCCAGTCACACGGATCTGGGTTAAATCCATCATTCTTTTGCTCACCACACCACCCCAGTTTGGACCCAGCCATATGCAAATCAGTCTTGACCCAGTTCCTTGTGAACTGAATGCTGGACAATGCAAACATTCACCCACAGTCACAAAGATCTGGGTTAAGTACATCATTCTTTTGCTCACCACACCAGGTTGGACCCAGCAATATGCAAATCAGTCTTGACTCTGTTCCTTGTCGCAACAGTCCAGCCCGAACTGCCAAGCCAGGTCCTTCCTGGACCGGAAACAAGCATCCTGGGACCGGTTTCAGTGCATCACCCTCATCAGCCAGGCTAGCTTGAATCCAGTGTTGTAGTGAGCACGGGACTCACGTCTGGGCATACCCTTCTCACTTAGGGCAACAATTGCAAAAGAAACAATTGATGGATGGAATGCTGGGCAATGCAAAAATTTGATGGATCGAATTCTGGACAATGCAAACATTCACCCCCAGTCACACGGATCTGGGTTAAATCCATCATTCTTTTGCTCACCACACCACCCCAGTTTGGACCCAGCCATATGCAAATCAGTCTTGACCCTGTTCCTTGTGGACTGAATTCTGGATAATGCAAACATAAACCCCCAGTCACACGGATCTGGGTTAAATCCATCATTCTTTTGCTCACCACACCACACCAGGTTGGACCCAGCAATATGCAAATCAGTCTTGACTCTGTTCCTTGTCACAACAGTCCAGTCCTAACTGCCAAGCCAGGTCCTCCCTGGACCGGAAACAAGCATCCTGGGACCGGTTTCAGGGCATCACCCTTCATCAGCCAGGCTAGCTTGAATACAGTGGTTTAGGGAGCACGGAACCCACGTCTGGACATACCCTTCTCACTTAGGGTGACAAACGCAAAAGAAACAATTGTTGACGGATTGCTGGAGAATGCAAACATTCACCTCCAGTCACAAAGATCTGGGTTAAATCCACAATTCTTTTGCTCACCACACCACCCCAGGTTGGACCCAGCCATATGCAAATCAGTCTTGACCCTGTTCCTTGTGGGAACAGTCCAGCCCGAACTGCCAAGCCAGGTCCTTCATGGACCGTAAACAAGGATCCTGGGATCAGTTTCAGGCCATCACCCTTCATCAGCCATGCTAGTATGAATCCAGTGGTGTAGTGAGCACGGGACCCACGTCTGGGCATACCCTTCTCACTTAGGGCAACAATTGCAAAAGAAACAATTGATGGACGGAATGCTAGACAATGCAAACAATTGATGGATGGAATGCTGGACAATGCAAACATTCACCCCCAGTCACAAGGCTCTGGGTTAAATCCATCATTCTGTTGCCCACCACACCACTCCAGTTTGGACCCTGCCAGATGCAAATCAGTCTTGACCCTGTTTACTTGTGGCAACAGTCCAGCCCGAACTGTCATACTAGGTCCTCCCTGGACTGGAAACAAGCATCCTGGGACCGGTTTCAGTGCATCACCCTTCATCAGCCAGGCTAACTTGAATCCAGTGGTGTAGTGAGCACAGGACCCACGTCTGGGCATACCCTTCCCACTTAGGGCGACAAATGCAAAAAAAACAATTGATGGACGGAATGCTGGACAAGGCAAACATTCACCCCCAGTCACAAGGATCTAGGTTAAATCCATCATTCTTTTGCTCACCACACCACCCCAGGTTGGACCCAGCCATATGCAAATCAGTCTTGACCCTGTTCCTTGTGGGAACTGTGCAGCCCAAACTGTCAAGCCAGGTACTTCCTGAACCGGAAACAAGCATACTGGGACCGGATTCAGGGCATCACCCTTCATAAGCCAGCCTAGCTTGAATCCAATGTTGTAGTGAGCACGGGAACCGCGTCTGGGCATACCCTTCTCACTTAGGGCAACAATTGCAAAAGAAACAATTGATGGATGGAATGTACGACAATGAAAACAATTGATGGACGGAATTCTGGACAATGCAAACATTCACCCCCAGTCACAAGGATCTGGGTTAAAACCATCATTCTTTTGCTCAGCACCCCACCCCAGTTTGGACCCAGCCATATGCAAATCAGTCTTGACCCTGTTCCTTGTGGATGCAATGCTGGACAATGCAAACATTCAGCCCCAGTCACAAAGATCTGGGTTAAATCCATCATTCTTTTGCTCAACACACCACCCCAGGTTGGACCCAGTAATATGCAAATCAGTCTTGACCCTGTTCCTTGTGGCAACAGTCCAGCCCGAACTGCCAAGCCAGGTCCTCCCTGGACCGGAAACAAGCTTCCTGGGACCGGTTTCAGGGCATCACCCTTCATCAGCCAGGCTAACTTGAATCCAGTGGTGTAGTGAGCACGGGACCCACGTTTAGACATACCCTCCTCACTTAGGGCGAAAAATGCGAAAGAAACAATTGATGGACGGAATGCTGGACAATGCAAACATTCAACCCCAGTCACAAAGATCTGGGTTAAATCCATAATTATTTTGCTCACCACACCACACCAGGTTGGACCCAGCCATATGCAAATCAGTCTTGACCCTGTTCTTTGTGGGAATATTCCAGCCCAAACTGCCAAGCCAGGTCCTTCCTGGACCAGAAACAAGGATCCTGGGATCGGTTTCAGGGCATCACCCTTCATCAGCCAGGCTAGCTTGAATCCAGTAGGGTAGTGAGTGTCGGGACTACCAGTCTACCAGCCCCGATCAGTTTGCATCGCAAAAAACTACAAAGTTGGCGGCAGGCATGGAGCGCATGCGCGGAGGTCGGGCGTATGCTTAAACCCGACCTCGCTTAGCTGCAGACGCTTCGCGCTCTTCCTACAACCAGCGTCTCAGCTTCCTGAGTTTCAGCGTCCCTAATCTTCGTACTTGTGGTTTTGGGTCTCGTCACTTCCCTTGTGGTACCTGGAGCTCCAGTCGGCATCGGGTGCCAGTTTTTCCTTTTGAATCCCTCGTTTCCACGGAGCAGCGTTTGGCGGCGGCGGGTGCCTCTTGGCCTTGGGGTCTTCATGCAGGCATTTCTTCCATCGCTTGGACTCCTTCGGCGCCCGTTGCTTTTTCGCTATGGTTCCTGGTGGCGGTCTTCTTAAAGAGACTGTGGAGTGGCCTTCCAGGTGGACTGTTGTGACCTACAAGTGGGACTGTCAAGAAAAGACAAAGGCTATTATGGTAACAGCGCTCCTTCGCTGTCCTTTACTTTCATTACCTAGAATTACATGAATATTTACTTACCTGTGTTGTTCTGGCACTGCGGGATCCGTTCTCCTTTTTTCTTTATTGTTACATTTCTGAAAGACAAGAAAAGAAATACAACCTGAAGTTAAAGGTTACATATTGTGTTTACATTATAAGGCTTACAGACACCAGCAAGACACTCGCTAAGGTGGGTTCTAGCATATACAGATAACCTTCCTACATTCCTCTTCTCACATATAATTAGAGATTTAGTCTTTCCGTTATTATTGTGTTCCAGAATATTACAGAAGCATGAGACAAAAGCCTTAGAAGAAGGGAAAGGTTAAAAGCAAGCCTCTCTAATTTAGATGCAAGGTAAGAAGATAGTTCACTAGAAAAAAACTACATTAGGAAGATACAGGGTAATAGGTGCACTGTTATATTTGATCTGTTTTCTATTTATTTCTTTAGCCATGTTCTTCATCCTGACGGGTCCTGAGCCATAAAGAATCCCAACGAAGGAACATCCTCTATCCCTTGTTGTGTTTCCCTTCTTTCCCAGAGTATCTTTGGCACTTTGACTGTTGTTGGGTGCGATAGGTGGTTAGGGCAGGCAGTGGACATTGCTTCATACTCTTGATGTTCCTGCAAGAATAGAGCAAATCCTGACAGTGAGAACGGGACCCACGTCTGGGCATATCCTTCTCACTTAGGGCAACAATTGCAAAAGAAACAATATATGGATGGAATGCTGGAGAATGCAAACATTCACCCCCAGTCAAAAGGATCTTGGTTAAATCCATCATTCTATTGCTCACCACACCACCTCAGTTTGGACCCAGCCATATGCAAATCAGTGTTGTCCCTGTTCCTTGTGGGAATAGTCCAGCACGAACTGCCATGCCAGGTCCTCCCTGGACCGAAAACAAGCATCCTGGACCGGTTTCAGGGCATCACCCTTCATCAGCCAGGGTAGCTTGAATCCAGTGGTGTAGTGAGCACTGGACCCACGTCTGGGCACACCCTTCCCACTTAGGGCGACAATTGCAAAAGAAACAATTGATGGACAGAATGCTGGACAATGCAAGCATTCACCCCCAGTAAGAAGGATCTGGGTTAAATCCATCATTCTTTTGCTCACCACACCTCCCTGTTTGGACCCTACTATATGCAAATCAGTCTTGACCCTGTTCATTGTGGGAACAGTCCAGCCCATCATTCTTTTGCTCAACACACAACTCCAGTTTGGACCAAGCCGTTTGCAAATCAGTCTTGACCCTGTTCCTTGTGGCAACAGTCCAGCCCGAACTGCCATGCCAGGTCCTCCCTGGACCGGAAATAAGCATTCTGGGACTGGTTTCAGTGCATCACCCTTCATCAGCCAGGCTAACTTGAATCCAGTGGTGTAGTGATCGCAGGACCTATGTCTGGACATACCCTTCCCACGTAGGATGACAAATGCAAAAGAAACAATTGATGGACGGAATGGTGGAAAATGCAAACATTCACCCCCAGTCAAAAGGATCTGGATTAAATCTATCATTCTTATGCTCACCACACCACCCCAGTTTGGACTCAGCCACATGCAAATCAGTCTTGACCCTGTTCCTTGTGGGAACAGTCCAGCCCGACCTGTCATGCCAGGTCCTCCCTGGACCGGAAACAAGCATCCTGGGACCGGTTTGAGTGCATGACCCTTCATTAGCCAGGGTAGTTTGAATCCAATGGTGTACTGAGCACGGGACCCACATCTGGGCATACCCTTCCCACTTAGGGCAACAAATGCAAAGGAAACAATTAATGGACGGAATGCTGGACAATGCAAACATTCACCCCCAGTCAAAAGGATGTGGGTTAAATCCATCATTCTTTTGCTCACCACACCACCCTAGTTTGGACCCAGCCATATGCAAATCAGTCTTGACCCTGTTCCTTGTGGCAACAGTCCAGCCCGAACTGCCAAGCCAGGTCCTCCCTGGACCGGAAACAAGCATCCTGGCAACGGTTTCAGGGCATCACCCTTCATCAGCCAGGCTATCTGGAATTCAGTGGTGTAGTGAGCACTGGACCCACGTCCGGGCATACCCGTCCCACTTAGGGCGACAATAGTAAAAGAAACAATTGATGGATGGAATGCTGGACAAAGCAAGCATTCACACCCTGTCACAAGGATCTGGGTTAAATCCATCAGTCTTTTGCTAATCACACCACCCTGTATGGACCCTGCCATATGCAAATCAGTCTTGACCCTGTTCATTTTGGGAACAGTCCAGCCTGAACTGCTAAGCCAGGTCCTCCCTGGACCGGAAACAAGCATCTTGGGACCGGTTTCAGTGAATCACCCTCATCAGCCAGGCTAGCTTGAACCCAGTGGTGTACTGAGCGCAGGACCCACGTCTGGGCATAGCCTTCCCACTTAGGGTGACAAATGCAAAAGAAACAATTGATGGACGGAATGCTGGACAATGCAGACATTCACCCCAAGTCACAATGATCTGGGTTAAATCCATCATTCTTTTACTCACCACACCACCCTAGTTTGGACCCATTCATATGCAAATCAGTCTTCACCCTGTTCCTTGTGGAAACTGTCCAGCCCAAACTGTCAAGCCAGGTACTCCCTGAACCGGAAACAAGCATACTTTGACCGGATTCAGGGTGTCACCCTTTATCAGCCAGGCTAACTTGAATCCAGTGTTATAGGGAGCACGGGACCTACGTCTGGGCATACCCTTCTCTCTTAGGCCAACAATTGCAAAAGAAACAATTGATGGATGAAATGCTGGACAATGCAAACAATTGATGGACTGACTTCTGGACAATGCAAACATTCACCCCCAGTCACAAGGATCTGGGTTAAATCCATCATTCTTTTGCTCACAACACCACTCTAGTTTGGACCCATCCATATGCAAATCAGTCTTGACCCTGTTCCTTGTGGGAACTGTCCAGCCCGAACACCCAAGCCAGGCACTCCCTTAACCAGAATCAAGCATACTTTGACCGGATTCAGGGATTCACCCTTCATCAGCCAGGCTAGCTTTAATCCAGTGTTGTAGGGAGCACGGGACCCACTTTTGGGCATACCCTGCTCACTTAGGGCAACAATTGCAAAAGAAACAATTGATGGATGGAATGCTGGACAATGCAAACAATTGATGGACGGACTTCTGGACAATGCAAACATTCACCCCCAGTCACAAGGATCTGGGTTAAATCCATCTTTCTTTTGCTCAACACACCACCCTAGTTTGGACCCAGCCATATGCAAATCAGTCTTGACCCTGTTCCTTGTGGATGGAATGCTGGACAATGCAAACATTCAGCCCCAGTCACAAAGATCTGGGTTAAATCCATCATTCTTTTGCTCAACACACCACCTCAGGTTGGACCCAGTAATATGCAAATCAGTCTTGACCCTGTTCCTTGTGGCAACAGTCCAGCCCGAACTGCCAAGCCAGGTCCTCCCTGGACCGGAAACAAGCTTCCTGGGACCGGTTTCAGGGCATCACCCTTCATCAGCCAGGCTAACTTGAATCCAGTGGTGTAGTGAGCACGGGACCCACGTCCGGGCATACCCGTCCCACTTAGGGCGACAATAGTAAAAGAAACAATTGATGGATGGAATGCTGGACAAAGCAAGCATTCACACCCTGTCACAAGGATCTGGGTTAAATCCATCAGTCTTTTGCTAATCACACCACCCTGTATGGACCCTGCCATATGCAAATCAGTCTTGACCCTGTTCATTTTGGGAACAGTCCAGCCTGAACTGCTAAGCCAGGTCCTCCCTGGACCGGAAACAAGCATCTTGGGACCGGTTTCAGTGAATCACCCTCATCAGCCAAGCTAGCTTGAACCCAGTGGTGTACTGAGCGCAGGACCCACGTCTGGGCATACCCTTCCCACTTAGGGTGACAAATGCAAAAGAAACAATTGATGGACGGAATGCTGGACAATGCAGACATTCACCCCAAGTCACAATGATCTGGGTTAAATCCATCATTCTTTTACTCACCACACCACCCTAGTTTGGACCCATTCATATGCAAATCAGTCTTCACCCTGTTCCTTGTGGAAACTGTCCAGCCCAAACTGTCAAGCCAGGTACTCCCTGAACCAGAAACAAGCATACTTTGACCGGATTCAGGGTGTCACCCTTTATCAGCCAGGCTAACTTGAATCCAGTGTTGTAGGGAGCACGGGACCTACGTCTGGGCATACCCTTCTCTCTTAGGCCAACAATTGCAAAAGAAACAATTGATGGATGAAATGCTGGACAATGCAAACAATTGATGGACGGACTTCTGGACAATGCAAACATTCACCCCCAGTCACAAGGATCTGGGTTAAATCCATCATTCTTTTGCTCACAACACCACTCTAGTTTGGACCCATCCATATGCAAATCAGTCTTGACCCTGTTCCTTGTGGGAACTGTCCAGCCCGAACACCCAAGCCAGGCACTCCCTTAACCAGAATCAAGCATACTTTGACCGGATTCAGGGCATCACCCTTCATCAGCCAGGCTAGCTTTAATCCAGTGTTGTAGGGAGCACGGGACCCACTTTTGGGCATACCCTGCTCACTTAGGGCAACAATTGCAAAAGAAACAATTGATGGATGGAATGCTGGACAATGCAAACAATTGATGGACGGACTTCTGGACAATGCAAACATTCACCCCCAGTCACAAGGATCTGGGTTAAATCCATCTTTCTTTTGCTCAACACACCACCCTAGATTGGACCCATCCATATGCAAATCAGTCTTGAACCTGTTACTTGTGGGAACAGTATGGCCTGAACTGCCATGCCAGGTCCTCCCTGGACCAGAAACAAGCATCCTGGGACCAGTTTCAGTGCATCACACTTCATCAGCCATGCTAGCTTGAATCAAATGGTGTAGTGAGCATGGGACCCATGTCTGGACATACCCTTCTCACTTAGGGCGACAAATGCAAAAGAAACAATTGATGGATGCAATGCTGGACAATGCAAACATTCACCTGCAGTCACAAAGATCTGGGTTAAATCCATCATTCTTTTGCTCACCACACCACCCCAGTTTGGACCCAGCCATATGCAAATCAGTCTTGACCCTGTTCCTTGTGGGAACAGTCCAGCTAGAACTGCCAAGCCAAGTCCTTCCTGGACCGGAAACAAGAATTCTGGGACTGGTTTCAGGGCATCACCAGTCATAAGCCAGGCTAGCTTGAATCCATTGGTGTAGTGAGCACGAGACCCACGTCTGGGCATACCCTTTTCACTTAGGGCAACAATTGCAAAAGAAACAATTGATGGACGGAATGATGGACAATGCAAACATTCACCCCCAGGCAAAAGGATCTTGGTTAAATCCATCATTCTTTTGCTCACCACACCACCCCAGTTTGGACCCAGCCATATGCAAATCAGTCTTGACCCTGTTCCTTGTGGGAACAGTCCAGCTAGAACTGCCAAGCCAAGTCCTCCATGGACCGGAAACAAGCATCCTGGGACCGGTTTCAGGGCATCACCCTTAATCAGCCACGCTTGCTTAGATCCAGTGTTGTTGTGAGCACGGGACCCACATCTGGGCATACCCTTCTCACTTAGGGCAAGAATTGCAAAAGAAACAATTGATGGACGGAATGCTGGACAATGCAAACAATTGATGGATGGAATGCTGGACAATGCAAACATTCAGCCCCAGTCACAAGGTTCTGGGTTAAATCCATCATTCTTTTGATCACCACACCACGCCAGGTTGGACCCAGCCATTTGCAAATCAGTCTTGACCCTGTTTCTTGTGGGAACAGTCCAGCCCGAACTACCAAGCCAGGTCCTTCCTGGACCGGAAACAAGCATCCTGGGACCGGTTTCAGTACATCACCCTTCATCAGCCAGGCTAACTTGAATCCAGTGGTGTGGTGAGCACAGGACCCATGACTGGGCATAACCTTCCCACTTAGGGAGACAAATGCAAAAGAAACAATTAATGGACGGAATGCTGGACAATGCAAACATTCACCCCCAGTCACAAAGATCTGGGTTAAATCCATGATTATTTTGCTCACCACACCACGCCAGGTTGGACCCAGCAATATGAAAATCAGTCTTGACCCTGTTTCTTGTGGGAACAGTCCAGCCCGAACTGCCAAGCCAGGTTCTTCCTGGACCGGAATCAAGAATCCGGGGATCGGTTTGAGGGCATCACCCTTCAGAAGCCAGGCTAGCTTGAATCCAGTGCTGTAGTGAGGACGGGACCCACGTCTGGGCATGCTCTTCTCACTTAGAGCAACAATTGCAAAAGAAACAATTGATGGATTGAATGCAGGACAATGCAAATATTCACCTCCAGTTGAAAGGATCCGGGTTAAATCCATCATTCTTTTGCTCATCACACCACCCCAGTTTGGACCCAGCCATATACAAATCAGTCTTGAGCATTTTCCTTGTGGGAACAGTCCAGCCCGAACTGCCATGCCAGGTCCTCTCTGGACCGGAAACAAGCATCCTGGGACCGGTTTCAGTGTATCACCCTTCATCAGCCATGCTAGAGTGAATCCAGTGGTTTAGTGAGTTCGGGACCCACGTCTGGACATACTCTTCTCACTTAGGGCGACAGATGCAGAAGAAACAATTGATGGACTTAATGCTGGACAATGCAAACATTCACCCCCAGTCAAAAGGATCTTGGTTAAATCCATCATTCTTTTACTCACCACAAAACCTCAGTTTGGACCAATCGATATGCAAATCTGTCTTGACCCTGTTCCTTGTGGGAACAGTTCAGCCCGACCTGCCATGCCAGGTCCTCTCTGGACCAGAAACAAGCATCCTGGGACCGGTTTAAGTGCATGACCCTTCATCAGCCAGGCTAGCTTGAATGCAGTGGTGTAGTGAGCATGGGACCCACATCTAGGCATACCCTTCCCACTTAGGGCGACAAATGCAAAAGAAACAATTGATGGACGGAATGCTGGACAATGCAAACGGTCACCTCCAGTCATACGGAAATGGGTTAAATCCATCATTCTTTTGCTCACCACACCACCTCAGTTTGGACATAGCCATATGCAAATCAGTCTTGACTCTGTTCCTTGTGGGAACAGTCCAGCCCGACCTGCCATGCCATGTCCTCCCTGGACCGGAAACAATCATCCTGGGACGGTTTCAGGGCATCACCCTTCATCAGCCAGGCTAGCTGGAATCCAGTGGTGTAGTGAGCACTGGAACCACGTCTGGGCATACCCTTCCCACTAAGGGTGACAAATGCAAAAGAAACAATTGATGGACGGAATGCTGGACAATGCAAATAATTGATGGACGGAATTCTGGACAATGCATAAATTCACCCCAGTCATAAGGATGTGGGTTAAATCCATCATTCTTTTGCTCACCACACCACCCTAGTTAGGACCCAGCCATATGCAAATCAGTCTTGACAATGTTCCTTGTGGGAACAGTCCACGCCGAACTGCCAAGCCAGGTACTCCCTGGACCGGAAACAAGCATTCTGGGACCGGTTTCATGGCATCACTCTTCATCAGCCTGGCTATCTTGAATCCTGTGTTGTAGTGAGCACGTGACCCACGTCTGGGCATACCCTTCTCACTAAGGGCAACAATTGCAAAAGAAACAATTGATGGACGGAATGCTGGACAATGCAAATAATTGATGGACGGAATTCTGGACAATGCATAAATTCACCCCAGTCATAAGGATGTGGGTTAAATCCATCATTCTTTTGCTCACCACACCACCCTAGTTAGGACCCAGCCATATGCAAATCAGTCTTGACAATGTTCCTTGTGGGAACAGTCCATCCCGAACTGCCAAGCCAGGTACTCCCTGGACCGGAAACAAGCATTCTGGGACCGGTTTCATGGCATCACTCTTCATCAGCCTGGCTATCTTGAATCCTGTGTTGTAGTGAGCACGTGACCCACGTCTGGGCATACCCTTCTCACTAAGGGCAACAATTGCAAAAGAAACAATTGATGGACGGAATGCTGGACAATGCAAATAGTTGATGGACAGAATTCTGGACAATGCAAACATTTACCCCCAGTCATAAGGATTTGGGTTAAATACAAAATTATTTTACTCACCACACCACCCCAGTGTGAACCCAGCCATATGCAAATCAGTCTTCACCCTGTTCATTGTGGGAGCAGTCCAGCCCGAACTGCCTTGCGAGGTCCTCCCTGGACCGTAAACAAGCATCCTGGGACCGGTTTCAGTGCATCACCCTTCATCAGCCATGCTAGCTTGATTCCAGTGGTGTAGTGAACACAGGACCCACGTCTGGACATACCCTTCTCACTTAGGGAGTCAAATGCAAAAGAATCAATTTAAGGACGGAATGCTGGACAATGCAGACATTCACCCCCAGTCACAAAGATCTGGGTTAAATCCGTCATTCTTTTGCTCACCACACCACCCCAGGTTGGACCCAGCCATATGCAAATCAGTCTTGACCCTGTTCCTTGTGGGAACAGTCCAGCCCGACCTGCCAAGCCAAGTCCTTCCAGGACCGGAAACAAGGATCCGGGGATCGGTTTCAAGGCATCACCCATCAGCAGCCAGGCTAGCTTGAATCCAGTGCGGTAGTGAGCACGGGACCCACGTCTGGGCATGCTCTTCTCACTTAGGGCAACAATTGCAAAAGAAACAATTGATGGACGTAATGCTGGACAATGCAAACATTCACCCCCAGTCAAAAGGATCTTGGTTAAATTCATCATTCTTTTCCTCACCACACCACCTCAGTTTGGACCCAGCCTTATGCAAATCAGTCTTGACCCTGTTCCTTGTGGGAACAGTCCAGCCTCAACTGCCAAGCCAGGTCCTCCCTGGCTTGGAAACAAGCATCCTGGGACCGGTTTCAGTGCATCACCCTTCATCAGCCAGGCTACCTTGAATCCAGTGGTGTAGTGAGCACTGGACCCACGTCTGGGCATACCCTTTCCACTTAGGGTGACAAATGCAAAAGAAACAATTGATGGATGGAATGCTGGACAATGCAAACATTAACCGCCAGTTAAAAGGATCTGGGTTAAATCCATAATTAATTTGCTCACCACACCACCTCAGTTTGGAGCCAGCCATATGCAAATCAGTCTTGACCCTGTGCCTTGTGGGAACAGTCCAGCCCGAACTGCCAAGCCAGCTACTCCCTGGACCGGAAACAAGCATACTGGGACTGGTTTCAGGGCTTCACCCTTAATCAGCCACGCTATCTGGAATTCAGTGGTGTAGTGAGCACTGGACCCACGTCCGGGCATACCCGTCCCACTTAGGGCGACAATAGTAAAAGAAACAATTGATGGATGGAATGCTGGACAAAGCAAGCATTCACACCCTGTCACAAGGATCTGGGTTAAATCCATCAGTCGTTTGCTAATCACACCACCCTGTATGGACCCTGCCATATGCAAATCAGTCTTGACCCTGTTCATTTTGGGAACAGTCCAGCCTGAACTGCTAAGCCAGGTCCTCCCTGGACCGGAAACAAGCATCTTGGGACCGGTTTCAGTGAATCACCCTCATCAGCCAGGCTAGCTTGAACCCAGTGGTGTACTGAGCGCAGGACCCACGTCTGGGCATACCCTTCCCACTTAGGGTGACAAATGCAAAAGAAACAATTGATGGACGGAATGCTGGACAATGCAGACATTCACCCCAAGTCACAATGATCTGGGTTAAATCCGTCATTCTTTTGCTCACCACACCACCCCAGGTTGGACCCAGCCATATGCAAATCAGTCTTGACCCTGTTCCTTGTGGGAACAGTCCAGCCCGAACTGCCAAGCCAAGTCCTTCCAGGACCGGAAACAAGGATCCGGGGATCGGTTTCAAGGCATCACCCATCAGCAGCCAGGCTAGCTTGAATCCAGTGCGGTAGTGAGCACGGGACCCACGTCTGGGCATGCTCTTCTCACTTAGGGCAACAATTGCAAAAGAAACAATTGATGGACGTAATGCTGGACAATGCAAACATTCACCCCCAGTCAAAAGGATCTTGGTTAAATTCATCATTCTTTTCCTCACCACACCACCTCAGTTTGGACCCAGCCTTATGCAAATCAGTCTTGACCCTGTTCCTTGTGGGAACAGTCCAGCCTCAACTGCCAAGCCAGGTCCTCCCTGGCTTGGAAACAAGCATCCTGGGACCGGTTTCAGTGCATCACCCTTCATCAGCCAGGCTACCTTGAATCCAGTGGTGTAGTGAGCACTGGACCCACGTCTGGGCATACCCTTTAAACTTAGGGTGACAAATGCAAAAGAAACAATTGATGGATGGAATGCTGGACAATGCAAACATTAACCGCCAGTTAAAAGGATCTGGGTTAAATCCATAATTAATTTGCTCACCACACCACCTCAGTTTGGAGCCAGCCATATGCAAATCAGTCTTGACCCTGTGCCTTGTGGGAACAGTCCAGCCCGAACTGCCAAGCCAGCTACTCCCTGGACCGGAAACAAGCATACTGGGACTGGTTTCAGGGCTTCACCCTTAATCAGCCACGCTATCTGGAATTCAGTGGTGTAGTGAGCACTGGACCCACGTCCGGGCATACCCGTCCCACTTAGGGCGACAATAGTAAAAGAAACAATTGATGGATGGAATGCTGGACAAAGCAAGCATTCACACCCTGTCACAAGGATCTGGGTTAAATCCATCAGTCGTTTGCTAATCACACCACCCTGTATGGACCCTGCCATATGCAAATCAGTCTTGACCCTGTTCATTTTGGGAACAGTCCAGCCTGAACTGCTAAGCCAGGTCCTCCCTGGACCGGAAACAAGCATCTTGGGACCGGTTTCAGTGAATCACCCTCATCAGCCAGGCTAGCTTGAACCCAGTGGTGTACTGAGCGCAGGACCCACGTCTGGGCATACCCTTCCCACTTAGGGTGACAAATGCAAAAGAAACAATTGATGGACGGAATGCTGGACAATGCAGACATTCACCCCAAGTCACAATGATCTGGGTTAAATCCATCATTCTTTTACTCACCACACCACCCTAGTTTGGACCCATTCATATGCAAATCAGTCTTCACCCTGTTCCTTGTGGAAACTGTCCAGCCCAAACTGTCAAGCCAGGTACTCCCTGAACCGGAAACAAGCATACTTTGACCGGATTCAGGGTGTCACCCTTTATCAGCCTGGCTAACTTGAATCCAGTGTTATAGGGAGCACGGGACCTACGTCTGGGCATACCCTTCTCTCTTAGGCTAACAATTGCAAAAGAAACAATTGATGGATGAAATGCTGGACAATGCAAACAATTGATGGACGGACTTCTGGACAATGCAAACATTCACCCCCAGTCACAAGGATCTGGGTTAAATCCATAATTCTTTTGCTCACAACACCACTCTAGTTTGGACCCATCCATATGCAAATCAGTCTTGACCCTGTTCCTTGTGGGAACTGTCCAGCCCGAACACCCAAGCCAGGCACTCCCTTAACCAGAATCAAGCATACTTTGACCGGATTCAGGGATTCACCCTTCATCAGCCAGGCTAGCTTTAATCCAGTGTTGTAGGGAGCACGGGACCCACTTTTGGGCATACCCTGCTCACTTAGGGCAACAATTGCAAAAGAAACAATTGATGGATGGAATGCTGGACAATGCAAACAATTGATGGACGGACTTCTGGACAATGCAAACATTCACCCCCAGTCACAAGGATCTGGGTTAAATCCATCTTTCTTTTGCTCAACACACCACCCTAGTTTGGACCCATCCATATGCAAATCAGTCTTGAACCTGTTACTTGTGGGAACAGTATGGCCTGAACTGCCATGCCAGGTCCTCCCTGGACCAGAAACAAGCATCCTGGGACCAGTTTCAGTGCATCACACTTCATCAGCCATGCTAGCTTGAATCAAATGGTGTAGTGAGCATGGGACCCATGTCTGGACATACCCTTCTCACTTAGGGCGACAAATGCAAAAGAAACAATTGATGGATGCAATGCTGGACAATGCAAACATTCACCTGCAGTCACAAAGATCTGGGTTAAATCCATCATTCTTTTGCTCACCACACCACCCCAGTTTGGACCCAGCCATATGCAAATCAGTCTTGACCCTGTTCCTTGTGGGAACAGTCCAGCTAGAACTGCCAAGCCAAGTCCTTCCTGGACCGGAAACAAGAATTCTGGGACTGGTTTCAGGGCATCACCAGTCATAAGCCAGGCTAGCTTGAATCCATTGGTGTAGTGAGCACGAGACCCACGTCTGGGCATACCCTTTTCACTTAGGGCAACAATTGCAAAAGAAACAATTGATGGACGGAATGATGGACAATGCAAACATTCACCCCCAGGCAAAAGGATCTTGGTTAAATCCATCATTCTTTTGCTCACCACACCACCCCAGTTTGGACCCAGCCATATGCAAATCAGTCTTGACCCTGTTCCTTGTGGGAACAGTCCAGCTAGAACTGCCAAGCCAAGTCCTTCCTGGACCGGAAACAAGAATTCTGGGACTGGTTTCAGGGCATCACCAGTCATAAGCCAGGCTAGCTTGAATCCATTGGTGTAGTGAGCACGAGACCCACGTCTGGGCATACCCTTTTCACTTAGGGCAACAATTGCAAAAGAAACAATTGATGGACGGAATGATGGACAATGCAAACATTCACCCCCAGGCAAAAGGATCTTGGTTAAATCCATCATTCTTTTGCTCACCACACCACCCCAGTTTGGACCCAGCCATATGCAAATCAGTCTTGACCCTGTTCCTTGTGGACTGAATTCTGGATAATGCAAACATAAACCCCCAGTCACACGGATCTGGGTTAAATCCATCATTCTTTTGCTCACCACACCACACCAGGTTGGACCCAGCAATATGCAAATCAGTCTTGACTCTGTTCCTTGTCACAACAGTCCAGTCCTAACTGCCAAGCCAGGTCCTCCCTGGACCGGAAACAAGCATCCTGGGACCGGTTTCAGGGCATCACCCTTCATCAGCCAGGCTAGCTTGAATACAGTGGTTTAGGGAGCACGGAACCCACGTCTGGACATACCCTTCTCACTTAGGGTGACAAACGCAAAAGAAACAATTGTTGACGGATTGCTGGAGAATGCAAACATTCACCTCCAGTCACAAAGATCTGGGTTAAATCCACAATTCTTTTGCTCACCACACCACCCCAGGTTGGACCCAGCCATATGCAAATCAGTCTTGACCCTGTTCCTTGTGGGAACAGTCCAGCCCGAACTGCCAAGCCAGATCCTTCATGGACCGTAAACAAGGATCCTGGGATCAGTTTCAGGCCATCACCCTTCATCAGCCATGCTAGTATGAATCCAGTGGTGTAGTGAGCACGGGACCCACGTCTGGGCATACCCTTCTCACTTAGGGCAACAATTGCAAAAGAAACAATTGATGGACGGAATGCTAGACAATGCAAACAATTGATGGATGGAATGCTGGACAATGCAAACATTCACCCCCAGTCACAAGGCTCTGGGTTAAATCCATCATTCTGTTGCCCACCACACCACTCCAGTTTGGACCCTGCCAGATGCAAATCAGTCTTGACCCTGTTTACTTGTGGCAACAGTCCAGCCCGAACTGTCATACTAGGTCCTCCCTGGACTGGAAACAAGCATCCTGGGACCGGTTTCAGTGCATCACCCTTCATCAGCCAGGCTAACTTGAATCCAGTGGTGTAGTGAGCACAGGACCCACGTCTGGGCATACCCTTCCCACTTAGGGCGACAAATGCAAAAAAAACAATTGATGGACGGAATGCTGGACAAGGCAAACATTCACCCCCAGTCACAAGGATCTAGGTTAAATCCATCATTCTTTTGCTCACCACACCCCCTCAATTTGGACCCAGCCATATGCAAATAAGTCTTGATCCTGTTACTTGTGGGAACATTCCAGCCCAAACTGCCAAGCTAGGTGCTCCCTGAACTGGAAACAAGCATCCAGGGACCGGATTCAGGGTATCACCCTTCATCAGCCTTTGCTAGCTTGAATCCAGAGGTGTAGTGAGCACGGGACCCACGACTGGGCATACCCTTCCCACTTAGGGTGGCAAATGCAAAAGAAACAATTGATGGATGGAATGCTGGGCATTGCAAACATTCCACACGAGTCACAAACATCTGGGTTAAATCCATCATTCTTTTGCTCACCACACCACCCCAGGTTGGACCCAGCCATATGCAAATCAGTCTTGACCCTGTTCCTTGTGGGAACTGTGCAGCCCAAACTGTCAAGCCAGGTACTCCCTGAACCGGAAACAAGCATACTGGGACCGGATACAGGGCATCACCCTTCATAAGCCAGCCTAGCTTGAATCCAATGTTGTAGTGAGCACGGGAACCGCGTCTGGGCATACCCTTCTCACTTAGGGCAACAATTGCAAAAGAAACAATTGATGGATGGAATGTACGACAATGAAAACAATTGATGGACGGAATTCTGGACAATGCAAACATTCACCCCCAGTCACAAGGATCTGGGTTAAAACCATCATTCTTTTGCTCAGCACCCCACCCCAGTTTGGACCCAGCCATATGCAAATCAGTCTTGACCCTGTTCCTTGTGGATGGAATGCTGGACAATGCAAACATTCAGCCCCAGTCACAAAGATCTGGGTTAAATCCATCATTCTTTTGCTCAACACAACACCCCAGGTTGGACCCAGTAATATGCAAATCAGTCTTGACCCTGTTCCTTGTGGCAACAGTCCAGCCCGAACTGCCAAGCCAGGTCCTCCCTGGACCGGAAACAAGCTTCCTGGGACCGGTTTCAGGGCATCACCCTTCATCAGCCAGGCTAACTTGAATCCAGTGGTGTAGTGAGCACGGGACCCACGTTTAGACATACCCTCCTCACTTAGGGCGAAAAATGCGAAAGAAACAATTGATGGACGGAATGCTGGACAATGCAAACATTCAACCCCAGTCACAAAGATCTGGGTTAAATCCATAATTATTTTGCTCACCACACCACACCAGGTTGGACCCAGCCATATGCAAATCAGTCTTGACCCTGTTCTTTGTGGGAATATTCCAGCCCAAACTGCCAAGCCAGGTCCTTCCTGGACCAGAAACAAGGATCCTGGGATCGGTTTCAGGGCATCACCCTTCATCAGCCAGGCTAGCTTGAATCCAGTAGGGTAGTGAGTGTCGGGACTACCAGTCTACCAGCCCCGATCAGTTTGCATCGCAAAAAACTACAAAGTTGGCGGCAGGCATGGAGCGCATGCGCGGAGGTCGGGCGTATGCTTAAACCCGACCTCGCTTAGCTGCAGACGCTTCGCGCTCTTCCTACAACCAGCGTCTCAGCTTCCTGAGTTTCAGCGTCCCTAATCTTCGTACTTGTGGTTTTGGGTCTCGTCACTTCCCTTGTGGTACCTGGAGCTCCAGTCGGCATCGGGTGCCAGTTTTTCCTTTTGAATCCCTCGTTTCCACGGAGCAGCGTTTGGCGGCGGCGGGTGCCTCTTGGCCTTGGGGTCTTCATGCAGGCATTTCTTCCATCGCTTGGACTCCTTCGGCGCCCGTTGCTTTTTCGCTATGGTTCCTGGTGGCGGTCTTCTTAAAGAGACTGTGGAGTGGCCTTCCAGGTGGACTGTTGTGACCTACAAGTGGGACTGTCAAGAAAAGACAAAGGCTATTATGGTAACAGCGCTCCTTCGCTGTCCTTTACTTTCATTACCTAGAATTACATGAATATTTACTTACCTGTGTTGTTCTGGCACTGCGGGATCCGTTCTCCTTTTTTCTTTATTGTTACATTTCTGAAAGACAAGAAAAGAAATACAACCTGAAGTTAAAGGTTACATATTGTGTTTACATTATAAGGCTTACAGACACCAGCAAGACACTCGCTAAGGTGGGTTCTAGCATATACAGATAACCTTCCTACATTCCTCTTCTCACATATAATTAGAGATTTAGTCTTTCCGTTATTATTGTGTTCCAGAATATTACAGAAGCATGAGACAAAAGCCTTAGAAGAAGGGAAAGGTTAAAAGCAAGCCTCTCTAATTTAGATGCAAGGTAAGAAGATAGTTCACTAGAAAAAAACTACATTAGGAAGATACAGGGTAATAGGTGCACTGTTATATTTGATCTATTTTCTATTTATTTCTTTAGCCATGTTCTTCATCCTGACGGGTCCTGAGCCATAAAGAATCCCAACGAAGGAACATCCTCTATCCCTTGTTGTGTTTCCCTTCTTTCCCAGAGTATCTTTGGCACTTTGACTGTTGTTGGGTGCGATAGGTGGTTAGGGCAGGCAGTGGACATTGCTTCATACTCTTGATGTTCCTGCAAGAATAGAGCAAATCCTGACAGTGAGAACGGGACCCACGTCTGGGCATATCCTTCTCACTTAGGGCAACAATTGCAAAAGAAACAATATATGGACGGAATGCTGGAGAATGCAAACATTCACCCCCAGTCAAAAGGATCTTGGTTAAATCCATCATTCTATTGCTCACCACACCACCTCAGTTTGGACCCAGCCATATGCAAATCAGTGTTGTCCCTGTTCCTTGTGGGAATAGTCCAGCACGAACTGCCATGCCAGGTCCTCCCTGGACCGAAAACAAGCATCCTGGACCGGTTTCAGGGCATCACCCTTCATCAGCCAGGGTAGCTTGAATCCAGTGGTGTAGTGAGCACTGGACCCACGTCTGGGCATACCCTTCCCACTTAGGGCGACAATTGCAAAAGAAACAATTGATGGACAGAATGCTGGACAATGCAAGCATTCACCCCCAGTCAAAAGGATCTGGATTAAATCTATCATTCTTATGCTCACCACACCACCCCAGTTTGGACTCAGCCACATGCAAATCAGTCTTGACCCTGTTCCTTGTGGGAACAGTCCAGCCCGACCTGTCATGCCAGGTCCTCCTGGACCGGAAACAAGCATCCTGGGACCGGTTTGAGTGCATGACCCTTCATTAGCCAGGGTAGCTTGAATCCAATGGTGTACTGAGCACGGGACCCACATCTGGGCATACCCTTCCCACTTAGGGCAACAAATGCAAAGGAAACAATTAATGGACGGAATGCTGGACAATGCAAACATTCACCCCCAGTCAAAAGGATGTGGGTTAAATCCATCATTCTTTTGCTCACCACACCACCCTAGTTTGGACCCAGCCATATGCAAATCAGTCTTGACCCTGTTCCTTGTGGCAACAGTCCAGCCCGAACTGCCAAGCCAGGTCCTCCCTGGACCGGAAACAAGCATCCTGGCAACGGTTTCAGGGCATCACCCTTCATCAGCCAGGCTATCTGGAATTCAGTGGTGTAGTGAGCACTGGACCCACGTCCGGGCATACCCGTCCCACTTAGGGCGACAATAGTAAAAGAAACAATTGATGGATGGAATGCTGGACAAAGCAAGCATTCACACCCTGTCACAAGGATCTGGGTTAAGTCCATCAGTCTTTTGCTAATCACACCACCCTGTATGGACCCTGCCATATGCAAATCAGTCTTGACCCTGTTCATTTTGGGAACAGTCCAGCCTGAACTGCTAAGCCAGGTCCTCCCTGGACCGGAAACAAGCATCTTGGGACCGGTTTCAGTGAATCACCCTCATCAGCCAGGCTAGCTTGAACCCAGTGGTGTACTGAGCGCAGGACCCACGTCTGGGCATACCCTTCCCACTTAGGGTGACAAATGCAAAAGAAACAACTGATGGACGGAATGCTGGACAATGCAGACATTCACCCCAAGTCACAATGATCTGGGTTAAATCCATCATTCTTTTACTCACCACACCACCCTAGTTTGGACCCATTCATATGCAAATCAGTCTTCACCCTGTTCCTTGTGGAAACTGTCCAGCCCAAACTGTCAAGCCAGGTACTCCCTGAACCGGAAACAAGCATACTTTGACCGGATTCAGGGTGTCACCCTTTATCAGCCAGGCTAACTTGAATCCAGTGTTATAGGGAGCACGGGACCTACGTCTGGGCATACCCTTCTCTCTTAGGCCAACAATTGCAAAAGAAACAATTGATGGATGAAATGCTGGACAATGCAAACAATTGATGGACGGACTTCTGGACAATGCAAACATTCACCCCCAGTCACAAGGATCTGGGTTAAATCCATCATTCTTTTGCTCACAACACCACTCTAGTTTGGACCCATCCATATGCAAATCAGTCTTGACCCTGTTCCTTGTGGGAACTGTCCAGCCCGAACACCCAAGCCAGGCACTCCCTTAACCAGAATCAAGCATACTTTGACCGGATTCAGGGCATCACCCTTCATCAGCCAGGCTAGCTTTAATCCAGTGTTGTAGGGAGCACGGGACCCACTTTTGGGCATACCCTGCTCACTTAGGGCAACAATTGCAAAAGAAACAATTGATGGATGGAATGCTGGACAATGCAAACAATTGATGGACGGACTTCTGGACAATGCAAACATTCACCCCCAGTCACAAGGATCTGGGTTAAATCCATCTTTCTTTTGCTCAACACACCACCCTAGATTGGACCCATCCATATGCAAATCAGTCTTGAACCTGTTACTTGTGGGAACAGTATGGCCTGAACTGCCATGCCAGGTCCTCCCTGGACCAGAAACAAGCATCCTGGGACCAGTTTCAGTGCATCACACTTCATCAGCCATGCTAGCTTGAATCAAATGGTGTAGTGAGCATGGGACCCATGTCTGGACATACCCTTCTCACTTAGGGCGACAAATGCAAAAGAAACAATTGATGGATGCAATGCTGGACAATGCAAACATTCACCTGCAGTCACAAAGATCTGGGTTAAATCCATCATTCTTTTGCTCACCACACCACCCCAGTTTGGACCCAGCCATATGCAAATCAGTCTTGTCCCTGTTCCTTGTGGGAACAGTCCAGCTAGAACTGCCAAGCCAAGTCCTTCCTGGACCGGAAACAAGAATTCTGGGACTGGTTTCAGGGCATCACCAGTCATAAGCCAGGCTAGCTTGAATCCATTGGTGTAGTGAGCACGAGACCCACGTCTGGGCATACCCTTTTCACTTAGGGCAACAATTGCAAAAGAAACAATTGATGGACGGAATGATGGACAATGCAAACATTCACCCCCAGGCAAAAGGATCTTGGTTAAATCCATCATTCTTTTGCTCACCACACCACCCCAGTTTGGACCCAGCCATATGCAAATCAGTCTTGACCCTGTTCCTTGTGGGAACAGTCCAGCTAGAACTGCCAAGCCAAGTCCTCCATGGACCGGAAACAAGCATCCTGGGACCGGTTTCAGGGCATCACCCTTAATCAGCCACGCTTGCTTAGATCCAGTGTTGTTGTGAGCACGGGACCCACATCTGGGCATACCCTTCTCACTTAGGGCAAGAATTGCAAAAGAAACAATTGATGGACGGAATGCTGGACAATGCAAACAATTGATGGATGGAATGCTGGACAATGCAAACATTCAGCCCCAGTCACAAGGTTCTGGGTTAAATCCATCATTCTTTTGATCACCACACCACGCCAGGTTGGACCCAGCCATTTGCAAATCAGTCTTGACCCTGTTTCTTGTGGGAACAGTCCAGCCCGAACTACCAAGCCAGGTCCTTCCTGGACCGGAAACAAGCATCCTGGGACCGGTTTCAGTACATCACCCTTCATCAGCCAGGCTAACTTGAATCCAGTGGTGTGGTGAGCACAGGACCCATGACTGGGCATAACCTTCCCACTTAGGGAGACAAATGCAAAAGAAACAATTAATGGACGGAATGCTGGACAATGCAAACATTCACCCCCAGTCACAAAGATCTGGGTTAAATCCATGATTATTTTGCTCACCACACCACGCCAGGTTGGACCCAGCAATATGAAAATCAGTCTTGACCCTGTTTCTTGTGGGAACAGTCCAGCCCGAACTGCCAAGCCAGGTTCTTCCTGGACCGGAATCAAGAATCCGGGGATCGGTTTGAGGGCATCACCCTTCAGAAGCCAGGCTAGCTTGAATCCAGTGCTGTAGTGAGGACGGGACCCACGTCTGGGCATGCTCTTCTCACTTAGGGCAACAATTGCAAAAGAAACAATTGATGGATTGAATGCAGGACAATGCAAATATTCACCTCCAGTTGAAAGGATCCGGGTTAAATCCATCATTCTTTTGCTCATCACACCACCCCAGTTTGGACCCAGCCATATACAAATCAGTCTTGAGCATTTTCCTTGTGGGAACAGTCCAGCCCGAACTGCCATGCCAGGTCCTCTCTGGACCGGAAACAAGCATCCTGGGACCGGTTTCAGTGTATCACCCTTCATCAGCCATGCTAGAGTGAATCCAGTGGTTTAGTGAGTTCGGGACCCACGTCTGGACATACTCTTCTCACTTAGGGCGACAGATGCAGAAGAAACAATTGATGGACTTAATGCTGGACAATTCAAACATTCACCCCCAGTCAAAAGGATCTTGGTTAAATCCATCATTCTTTTACTCACCACAAAACCTCAGTTTGGACCAATCGATATGCAAATCTGTCTTGACCCTGTTCCTTGTGGGAACAGTTCAGCCCGACCTGCCATGCCAGGTCCTCTCTGGACCAGAAACAAGCATCCTGGGACCGGTTTAAGTGCATGACCCTTCATCAGCCAGGCTAGCTTGAATGCAGTGGTGTAGTGAGCACGGGACCCACATTTAGGCATACCCTTCCCACTTAGGGCGACAAATGCAAAAGAAACAATTGATGGACGGAATGCTGGACAATGCAAACGGTCACCTCCAGTCATACGGAAATGGGTTAAATCCATCATTCTTTTGCTCACCACACCACCTCAGTTTGGACATAGCCATATGCAAATCAGTCTTGACTCTGTTCCTTGTGGGAACAGTCCAGCCCGACCTGCCATGCCATGTCCTCCCTGGACCGGAAACAATCATCCTGGGACGGTTTCAGGGCATCACCCTTCATCAGCCAGGCTAGCTGGAATCCAGTGGTGTAGTGAGCACTGGAACCACGTCTGGGCATACCCTTCCCACTAAGGGTGACAAATGCAAAAGAAACAATTGATGGACGGAATGCTGGACAATGCAAATAATTGATGGACGGAATTCTGGACAATGCATAAATTCACCCCAGTCATAAGGATGTGGGTTAAGTCCATCATTCTTTTGCTCACCACACCACCCTAGTTAGGACCCAGCCATATGCAAATCAGTCTTGACAATGTTCCTTGTGGGAACAGTCCACGCCGAACTGCCAAGCCAGGTACTCCCTGGACCGGAAACAAGCATTCTGGGACCGGTTTCATGGCATCACTCTTCATCAGCCTGGCTATCTTGAATCCTGTGTTGTAGTGAGCACGTGACCCACGTCTGGGCATACCCTTCTCACTAAGGGCAACAATTGCAAAAGAAACAATTGATGGACGGAATGCTGGACGATGCAAATAAATGATGGACGGAATTCTGGACAATGCATAAATTCACCCCAGTCATAAGGATGTGGGTTAAATCCATCATTCTTTTGCTCACCACACCACCCTAGTTAGGACCCAGCCATATGCAAATCAGTCTTGACAATGTTCCTTGTGGGAACAGTCCATCCCGAACTGCCAAGCCAGGTACTCCCTGGACCCGAAACAAGCATTCTGGGACCGGTTTCATGGCATCACTCTTCATCAGCCTGGCTATCTTGAATCCTGTGTTGTAGTGAGCACGTGGCCCACGTCTGGGCATACCCTTCTCACTAAGGGCAACAATTGCAAAAGAAACAATTGATGGACGGAATGCTGGACAATGCAAATAGTTGATGGACGGAATTCTGGACAATGCAAACATTCACCCCCAGTCATAAGGATTTGGGTTAAATACAAAATTATTTTACTCACCACACCACCCCAGTGTGAACCCAGCCATATGCAAATCAGTCTTCACCCTGTTCATTGTGGGAGCAGTCCAGCCCGAACTGCCTTGCGAGGTCCTCCCTGGACCGTAAACAAGCATCCTGGGACCGGTTTCAGTGCATCACCCTTCATCAGCCATGCTAGCTTGATTCCAGTGGTGTAGTGAACACAGGACCCACGTCTGGACATACCCTTCTCACTTAGGGAGTCAAATGCAAAAGAATCAATTGATGGACGGAATGCTGGACAATGCAGACATTCACCCCCAGTCACAAAGATCTGGGTTAAATCCGTCATTCTTTTGCTCACCACACCACACCAGGTTGGACCCAGCCATATGCAAATCAGTCTTGACCCTGTTCCTTGTGGGAACAGTCCAGCCCGAACTGCCAAGCCAAGTCCTTCCAGGACCGGAAACAAGGATCCGGGGATCGGTTTCAAGGTCTCACCCATCAGCAGCCAGGCTAGCTTGAATCCAGTGCGGTAGTGAGCACGGGACCCACGTCTGGGCATGCTCTTCTCACTTAGGGCAACTATTGCAAAAGAAACAATTGATGGACGGAATGCTGGACAATGCAAACATTCACCCCCAGTCAAAAGGATCTTGGTTAAATTCATCATTCTTTTCCTCACCACACCACCTCAGTTTGGACCCAGCCTTATGCAAATCAGTCTTGACCCTGTTCCTTGTGGGAACAGTCCAGCCTCAACTGCCAAGCCAGGTCCTCCCTGGCTTGGAAACAAGCATCCTGGGACCGGTTTCAGTGCATCACCCTTCATCAGCCAGGCTACCTTGAATCCAGTGGTGTAGTGAGCACTGGACCCACGTCTGGGCATACCCTTTCCACTTAGGGTGACAAATGCAAAAGAAACAATTGATGGATGGAATGCTGGACAATGCAAACATTAACCGCCAGTTAAAAGGATCTGGGTTAAATCCATAATTAATTTGCTCACCACACCACCTCAGTTTGGAGCCAGCCATATGCAAATCAGTCTTGACCCTGTGCCTTGTGGGAACAGTCCAGCCCGAACTGCCAAGCCAGCTACTCCCTGGACCGGAAACAAGCATACTGGGACTGGTTTCAGGGCTTCACCCTTAATCAGCCAGGCTACCTTGAATCCAGTGTTGTAATGAGCACGGGACCCACGTCTGGGCATCCCCTTCTCACTTAGGGCAACAATTGCAAAAGAAACAATTGATGGACGGAATGCTGGAAAATGCAAACATTCATCCCCAGTCACAAGGATCTGGGTTAACTCCATAATTCTTTTGCTCACCACACCACCCTAGATAGGACCCAGCCATATGCAAATCAGTCTTGACCCTGCTACTTGTGGTAACAGTCCAGCCCGAACTGCCAAGCCAGGTACTCCCTGGACTGGAAACAAGCCTATTGAGACCAGTTTCAGGGCACCAACCTTCATCAGCCTGGCTATCTTGAATCCTGTGTTGTAGTGAGCAGGTGACCCACGTCTGGGCATACCCTTGTCACTAAGGTCAATAATTGCAAAAGAAACAATTGATGGACGGAATGCTGGACAATGCAAATAATTGATGGATGGAATTCTGGACAGTGCAAACATTCACCCCCAGTCACAAGGATCTGGGTTAAATCCATCAGTGTTGACCCTGTTCCTTGTGGTAACAGTCCAGCCCCAACTACCATGTCAGGTCCTCCGTGGACCGGAAACAAGCATCCTGGGACCGGTTTCAGTGTATCACCCTTCATCAGCCATGCTAGCCTGAATCCAGTGGTGTAGGGAACACAGGACCCACGTCTGGACATACCCTTCTCACTTAGAGACTCAATTGCAAAATAATCAATTGATGGACGGAATGCTGGACAATGCAGACATCCAAACCCCAGTCACAAAGATCTTGGTTAAATCTGTCATTTGCTCATCACACCACCCCAGGTTGGACCCAGCCATATGCAAATCAGTCTTGACCCTGTTCCTTGTAGGAACAGTCCAGCCAAAACTGCCAAGCCAGGTCCTTCCTGGACCGGAAACAAGGATCCGGGGATCAGTTTCAGGGCATCATCCTTCAGCAGCCAGGCTAGCTTGAATCCAGTGCTGTAGTGAGCACGGGACCCACGTCTGGGCATGCTCTTCTCACTTAGGGCAACAATTGCAAAATAAACTATTGATGGACGGAATGCTGGACAATGCAAACATTCACCCCCGTCAAAAGGATCTTGGTTAAATCCATTATTTTTTTGCTCACCACACCACCTCAGTTTGGACCCAGCCTTATGCAAAACAGTCTTGACCCTGTTCCTTGTGGGAACAGTCCAGCCCGAACTGCCAAGCCAGGTCCTCCCTGTTTTGGAAACAAGCATCCTGGGACCGGTTTCAGTGCATCACCCTTCATCAGCCAGGCTACCTTGAATCCAGTGGTGTAGTGAGCACTGGACCCACGTCTGGGCATACCCTTTCCACTTAGGGTGACAAATGCAAAAGAAACAAGTGATGGATGGAATGCTGGACAATGGAAACATTCACCCCCAGTTAAAAGGATATGGGTTGAATCCATCATTCTTTTGCTCACCACACCACCTCAGTTTGGAGCCAGCAATATGCAAATCAGTCTTGACCCTGTTCATTTGTGGGAACAGTCCAGCCCGAACTGCCAAGCCAGGTACTCCCTGGACCGGAAAAAATAATACTAGGACCGGTTTCAGGGCATCACCTTTAATCAGCCAGGCTAGCTTGAATCCAGTGTTGTAGAGAGCACGGGACCTACGTCTGGGCATACCCTTCTCACTTAGGGCAACAATTGCAAAAGAAACAATTGATGGACGGAATGCTGGACAATGCAAACAATTGATGGACGGAATGCTGGACAATGAAAACATTCATCCCCAGTCACAAGGATCTGGGTTAAATTCATCATTCTTTTGTTCACCACACCACCCTAGTTTGGACCCAGCCATATGCAAATCAGTCTTCACCCTGTTCCTTGTGGGAACAGTCAAGCCCGAACTGCCTTGCCAGGTCCACCCTGGACCGGAAACAAGCATCCTGGGACCGGTTTCAGTGCATCACCCTTCATCAGCCATGCTAGCTTGAATCCAGTGGTGTAGTGATCACAGGACCCACGTCTGGACATACTCTTCTCACTTAGGGAGTCAAATGCAAAAGAAGCAATTGATGGACGGAATGCTGGACAATGCAGACATTCACCCCCAGTCACAAAGATCTGGGTTAAATCCGTCATTCTTTTGCTCACCACACCACCCCAGGTTGGACCCAGCCATATGCAAATCAGTCTTGACCCTGTTCCTTGTGGGAACAGTCCAGCCCGAACTGCCAAGCCAAGTCCTTCCTGGACTGGAAACAAGCATCCTGGGACCGGTTTCAGTGCATCACCCTTCATCAGCCATGCTAGCTTGAATCCAGTGGTGTAGTGATCACAGGACCCACGTCTGGACATACTCTTCTAAATTAGGGAGTCAAATGCAAAAGAAGCAATTGATGGACGGAATGCTGGACAATGCAGACATTCACCCCCAGTCAAAAGGATCTGGGTTAAATCCATCATTCTTTTGCTCACCACACCACCTCAGTTTGGAGCCAGCCATATGCAAATCAGTCTTGACCCTGTTCCTTGGGGGAACAGTCCAGCCCGAACTGCCAAGCCAGCTGCTCCCTGGACTGGAAACAAGCATACTGGGACTGATTTCAGGGCTTCACCCTTAATCAGCCAGGCTACCTTGAATCCAGTAGTGTAGTGAGCACTGGACCCACGTCTGGACATACCCTTTCCACTTAGGCCGACAAATGCAAAAGAAACAATTGATGGATGGAATGCTGGACAATGCAAACATTCACCCCCAGTTAAAAGGATCTGGGTTGAATTCATCATTCTTTTGCTCACCACACCACCTCAGTTTGGAGCCAGCAATATGCAAATCAGTCTTGACCCTGTTTACTTGTGGCAACAGTCCAGCCCGAACTGTCATACTAGGTCCTCCCTGGACCGGAAACAAGCATCCTGGGACCGGTTTCAGTGCATCACCCTTCATCAGCCAGGCTAACTTGAATCCAGTGGCATAGTGAGCACAGGGCCCACGTCTGGGCATACCCTTCCCACTTAGGGCGACAAGTGCAAAAGAAACAATTGATGGACGGAATGCTGGACAATGCAAACATTCACCCCCAGTCAAAAGGATCTTGGTTAAATCCATCATTCTTTTGCTCACCACACCACCTCAGTTTGGACCCAGCTATATGCAAATCAGTCTTGACCCTGTTCCTTGTGGGAACAGTCCAGCCCGAACTGCCAAGCCAGGTCCTCCCTGGCTTGGAAACAAGCATCCTGAGACCAGTTTAAGTGATTCACCCTTCATCAGCCAGGCTACCTTGAATCCAGTGGTGTAGTGAGCACTGGGCCCACGTCTGGGCATACCCTTTCCACTTAGGGCGACAAATGCAAAAAAAACTATTGATGGACGGAATGCTGGACAATGCAAACATTCACCCCCGTCAAAAGGATCTTGGTTAAATCCATTATTCTTTTGCTCACCACACCACCCCAGGTTGGACGCAGCCATATGCAAATCAGTCTTGACCCTGTTCCTTGTGGGAACAGTCCAGCCCGAACTGCCAAGCCAGGTCCTTCCTGGACCGGAAAAAAGGATCCGGGGATTAGTTTCAGGGCATCATCCTTCAGCAGCCAGGCTAGCTTGAATCCAGTGCTGTAGTGAGCACAGGACCCACGTCTGGGCATGCTCTTCTCACTTAGGGCAACAATTGCAAAAGAAACTATTGATGGACGGAATGCTGGACAATGCAAACATTCACCCCCGTCAAAAGGATCTTGGTTAAATCCATTATTCTTTTGCTTACCACACCACCTCAGTTTGGACCCAGCCTTATGCAAAACAGTCTTGACCCTGTTCCTTGTGGGAACAGTCCAGCCCGAACTGCCAAGCCAGGTCCTCCCTGGCTTGGAAACAAGCATCCTGGGACCGGTTTCAGTGCAACACCCTTCATCAGCCAGGCTACCTTGAATCCAGTGGTGTAGTGAGCACTGGACCCACGTCTGGGCATACCCTTTCCACTTAGGGTGACAAATGCAAAAGAAACAATTGATTGATGGAATGCTGGACAATGGAAACATTCACCCCCAGTTAAAAGGATCTGGGTTGAATCCATCATTCTTTTGCTCACCACACCACCTCAGTTTGGAGCCAGCAATATACAAATCAGTCTTGACACTGTTTATTTGTGGGAACAGTCCAGCCCGAACTGCCAAGCCAGGTACTCCCTGGACCGGAAAAAAGCATACTGGGACCGGTTTCAGGGCATCACCCTTAATCAGCCAGGCTAGCTTGAATCCAGTGTTGTAGTGAGCACGGGACCTACGTCTGGGCATACCCTTCTCACTTAGGGCAACTATTGCAAAAGAAACAATTGATGGACGGAATGCTGGACAATGCAAACAATTGATGGACGGAATGCTGGACAATGCAAACATCCATCCCCAGTCACAAGGATCTGGGTTAAATTCATCATTCTTTTGTTCACCACACCAACCTAGTTTGGACCCAGCCATATGCAAATCAGTCTTCACCCTGTTCCTTGTGGGAACAGTCCAGCCCAAACTGCCTTGCCAGGTCCTCCCTGGACCGGAAACAAGCATCCTGGGACCGGTTTCAGTGCATCACCCTTCATCAGCCATGCTAGCTTGCATCCAGTGGTGTAGTGAACACAGGACCCACGTCTGGACATACCCTTCTCACTTAGGGAGTCAAATGCAAAAGAATCAATTGATGGACGGAATGCTGGACAATGCAAACATTCACCCCCAGTCAAAAGGATCTTGGTTAAATCCATCTTTCTTTTGCTCACCACACCACCTCAGTTTGGACCCAGCCTTATGCAAATCAGTCTTGACCCTGTTCCTTGTGGGAACAGTCCAGCCCGAACTGCCAAGCCAGCTGCTCCCTGGACTGGAAACAAGCATACTGGGACTGATTTCAGGGCTTCACCCTTAATCAGCCAGGCTACCTTGAATCCAGTAGTGTAGTGAGCACTGGACCCACGTCTGGACATACCCTTTCCACTTAGGCCGACAAATGCAAAAGAAACAATTGATGGATGGAATGCTGGACAATGCAAACATTCACCCCCAGTTAAAAGGATCTGGGTTGAATTCATCATTCTTTTGCTCACCACACCACCTCAGTTTGGAGCCAGCAATATGCAAATCAGTCTTGACCCTGTTTACTTGTGGCAACAGTCCAGCCCGAACTGTCATACTAGGTCCTCCCTGGACCGGAAACAAGCATCCTGGGACCGGTTTCAGTGCATCACCCTTCATCAGCCAGGCTAACTTGAATCCAGTGGCATAGTGAGCACAGGGCCCACGTCTGGGCATACCCTTCCCACTTAGGGCGACAAGTGCAAAAGAAACAATTGATGGACGGAATGCTGGACAATGCAAACATTCACCCCCAGTCAAAAGGATCTTGGTTAAATCCATCATTCTTTTGCTCACCACACCACCTCAGTTTGGACCCAGCTATATGCAAATCAGTCTTGACCCTGTTCCTTGTGGGAACAGTCCAGCCCGAACTGCCAAGCCAGGTCCTCCCTGGCTTGGAAACAAGCATCCTGAGACCAGTTTAAGTGATTCACCCTTCATCAGCCAGGCTACCTTGAATCCAGTGGTGTAGTGAGCACTGGGCCCACGTCTGGGCATACCCTTTCCACTTAGGGCGACAAATGCAAAAAAAACTATTGATGGACGGAATGCTGGACAATGCAAACATTCACCCCCGTCAAAAGGATCTTGGTTAAATCCATTATTCTTTTGCTCACCACACCACCCCAGGTTGGACGCAGCCATATGCAAATCAGTCTTGACCCTGTTCCTTGTGGGAACAGTCCAGCCCGAACTGCCAAGCCAGGTCCTTCCTGGACCGGAAACAAGGATCCGGGGATTAGTTTCAGGGCATCATCCTTCAGCAGCCAGGCTAGCTTGAATCCAGTGCTGTAGTGAGCACAGGACCCACGTCTGGGCATGCTCTTCTCACTTAGGGCAACAATTGCAAAAGAAACTATTGATGGACGGAATGCTGGACAATGCAAACATTCACCCCCGTCAAAAGGATCTTGGTTAAATCCATTATTCTTTTGCTTACCACACCACCTCAGTTTGGACCCAGCCTTATGCAAAACAGTCTTGACCCTGTTCCTTGTGGGAACAGTCCAGCCCGAACTGCCAAGCCAGGTCCTCCCTGGCTTGGAAACAAGCATCCTGGGACCGGTTTCAGTGCAACACCCTTCATCAGCCAGGCTACCTTGAATCCAGTGGTGTAGTGAGCACTGGACCCACGTCTGGGCATACCCTTTCCACTTAGGGTGACAAATGCAAAAGAAACAATTGATTGATGGAATGCTGGACAATGGAAACATTCACCCCCAGTTAAAAGGATCTGGGTTGAATCCATCATTCTTTTGCTCACCACACCACCTCAGTTTGGAGCCAGCAATATACAAATCAGTCTTGACACTGTTTATTTGTGGGAACAGTCCAGCCCGAACTGCCAAGCCAGGTACTCCCTGGACCGGAAACAAGCATCCTGGGACCGGTTTCAGGGCATCACCCTTAATCAGCCAGGCTAGCTTGAATCCAGTGTTGTAGTGAGCACGGGACCTACGTCTGGGCATACCCTTCTCACTTAGGGCAACTATTGCAAAAGAAACAATTGATGGACGGAATGCTGGACAATGCAAACAATTGATGGACGGAATGCTGGACAATGCAAACATCCATCCCCAGTCACAAGGATCTGGGTTAAATTCATCATTCTTTTGTTCACCACACCAACCTAGTTTGGACCCAGCCATATGCAAATCAGTCTTCACCCTGTTCCTTGTGGGAACAGTCCAGCCCAAACTGCCTTGCCAGGTCCTCCCTGGACCGGAAACAAGCATCCTGGGACCGGTTTCAGTGCATCACCCTTCATCAGCCATGCTAGCTTGCATCCAGTGGTGTAGTGAACACAGGACCCACGTCTGGACATACCCTTCTCACTTAGGGAGTCAAATGCAAAAGAATCAATTGATGGACGGAATGCTGGAGAATGCAAACATTCACCCCCAGTCAAAAGGATCTTGGTTAAATCCATCTTTCTTTTGCTCACCACACCACCTCAGTTTGGACCCAGCCTTATGCAAATCAGTCTTGACCCTGTTCCTTGTGGGAACAGTCCAGCCCGAACTGCCAAGCCAGCTTCTCCATGGACCGGAAACAAGCATACTGGGACTGGTTTCAGGGCTTCACCCTTAATCAGCCAGTCTAGCTTGAATCCAGTGTTGTAGTGAGCACAGGACCCACGTCAGGGCATACCCTTCTCACTTAGGGCAACCATTGCAAAAGAAACAATTGATGGACGGAATGCTGGACAATGCAAACAATTGATGGACGGAATGCAAGACAATGCAAACATTCATCCCCAGTCACAAGGATCTGGGTTAAATCCATAATTCTTTTGCTCATCACACCACCCCAGGTTGGACCCAGCCATATGCAAATCAGTCTTGACCCTGTTCCTTGTGGGAACAGTCCAGCCCGAACTGCCAAGCCAGGTCCTTCCTGGACTGGAAACAAGCATATTGGGACCAGTTTCAGGGCACCAACCTTCATCAGCCTGGCTATCTTGAATCCTGTGTTGTAGTGAGCATGTGACCCACGTCTGGTCATACCCTTCTCACTAAGGTCAATAATTGCAAAAGAAACAATTGATGAACGGAATGCTGGACAATGCAAATAATTGATGGACGGTATTCTGGACAATGCAAACATTCACCCCCAGTCACAAGGATCTGGGTTAAATCCATCATTCTTTTACTCACCACACCACCCCAGTTTGAACCCAGCCATATGCAAATCAGTCTTGACCCTGTTCCTTGTGGTAACAGTCCAGCCAGAACTACCATGCCAGGTCCTCCCTGGACCGGAAACAAGCATCCTGGGACCGGTTTCAGTGCATCACCCTTCATCAGCCATGCTAGCTTGAATCCAGTGGTGTAGTGAACACAGGACCCACGTCTGGACATACCCTTCTCACTTAGGGCAACAATTGCAAAAGAAACAATTGATGGATGGAATGCTGGACAATGCAAACATTCACCCCCAGTTAAAAGGATCTGGGTTGAATCCATCATTCTTTTGCTCACCACACCACCTCAGTTTGGAGCCAGCAATATGCAAATCAGTCTTGACCCTGTTCCTTGTGGGAACATTCCAACCGGAACTGCCAAGCTAGGTACTCCCTGGACCGGAAAAAGGCATACTGGGACCGGTTTCAGGGCATCACACTTAATCAGCCAGGCTAGCTTGAATCCAGTGTTGTAGTGAGCACGGGACCTACGTCTGGGCATACCCTTCTCACTTAGGGCAACAATTGCAAAAGAAACAATTGATGGACGGAATGCTGGACAATGCAAACAATTGATGGATGGAATGCTGGGCAATGCAAACAATTGATTGACGGAATGGTGGACAATGCAAATATTCAACCCCAGTCACAAGGATCTGGGTGAAATCCGTCATTCTTTTGCTCACCTCACCACCCCAGCCATATGCAAATCAGTCAAGACCCTGTTCCTAGTGGCAACAGTCCAGCCTGAACTGCCATGCCAGGTCAGCTCTGGACTAGAAACAAGCATACTGGGACCGGTTTCAGTGCATCACACTTCATCAGTCAGGCTAACTTGAATCCAGTTTTGTAGTGAGCATGGGACCCGTGTCTGGGCATACCCTTCCCACGTAGGGCGACAAATTAAAAATAAACAATTGATGGACGGAATGCTGGACAATGCAACCATTCACCCCCAGTCACACGAATCTGGGTGAAATCCATCATTATTTTGCTCACCACACCACCCCAGTTTGGACCCAGCCATATGCCAATCAGTCATGACCCTGTTCCTTGTGGCAACAGTCCAGCCCAAACTGCCATGCCAGGTCCTCCCTGGACCGGAAACAAGCTTCCTGGGACCAGTTTCAGGGCATCACCCTTCATCAGCCAGGCTCGATTGAATCCAGTGGTGTAGTAAGCACGGGACCCACGTTTGGGCATACCCTTCCCACTTAGGGTGACAAATGCCAAAGAAACAATTGATGGACGAAATGCTGGACATTGCAAATGTTCACCCCCAGTCAGAAGGATCTTGGTTAAATTCATCATTATTTTGCTCACCACAACACGCCAGTTTGGACCCAGCTATATGCAAATCAGTCTTGACCCTGTTACTTTTGGGAACAGTCCAGCCTGAACTACCAAGCCAGGTCCTCCCTGAGCCGGAAACAAGCATCCTGGGACCGGTTTCAGGGCATCACCGTTCATCAGCCATGCTAGCTTGAATCCAGTGGTGTAGTGGGTATGGGACCCATGTCTGGGCATACCCTTCCCACTTTGGGTCGACAAATGCAAAAGAATCAATTGATGGACGGAATGCTGGACAATGCAAACATTCCCCCACAGTCACACGGATCTGGGTTAAATCCATCATTGTTTTGCTCATCAATCGTGTGTCTTTTGCTTTCTCGCCCTAAGTGCACCAGGTATGCCCAGATGTGCGTCCTGGGCTTACTGGGCCACTGGAATCAGACTATCCTGGCTGAAGAGGGGTGAAACCCCGAAACCGGTTCTAGGATGCCTTTTTTCGGTCCAGGGAGGACCTGGCTTGGCAGTTCGGACTGGAGTGTTCCCATGAGGCACAGGGTCAAGACTGATTTGCATATGGCCAGGTGTAAACTGGGGTGGCAAGGTGAGCAAAAGAATGGTGGATTTAACCCAGATCTCTTGACTGGGGTGAATGTATTGATTTGTTCTGCATTCCGTCCATCAATTGTGTGTATTTTGCTTTCTCGCGTAAGTACGCCAGGTATGCCCAGACATGGGTCCTGGGCTCGCTGTGCCACTGGAATCAAGCTATTCTGGCTGAAGAGGGGTGAACCCCGAAAATGGTCCTAGGATGCTTGTTTCCGGTCCAGGGAGGACCTGGATTGGTAGTTCTGGCTGGACTGTTCGCATGAGGCACAGGGTCAAAAGTGATTTGTATATGGCCAGGTCTAAACTGGGGTGGCATGGTGAGCAAAAGAATGATGGATTTAACCCCGATCTCTTGACTTGGGGTGAATGCTTTGATTTTTTCTGCATTCCGTCCTTCAATTGTGTGTCTTTTGCCATCTCCGAGTAAAGCAGTGAGGCCAAAGTGGAAGGCAGGAAAAGGCTGCCGGGTCCAATGCGGGGTTCCTGTGGCCAGAGAGAGCACTGCGTGTGGTTGGCAGGCGGGACCTCCTGTGTGGAAGAGGAGAAGCCCTGCGCACCGGCACTGCAGTGAGACGGAGCCTCGCGGGCTTTGAATTAGCTGTAGCCCAGGGAAGCAAGGAGACGTCCCGGCTGAAGCCTGCGTACTGCTGAGGAACAGCCCCAGTGAGTGGGGCTCCAATTGGGCACTATTAGTGCCAACACCGATTCCCTTGCGGGCCGCATAGAAACCCCGGTGAAGGGAGCTAATGAGGCGCCGTTGGTGCCAGTGCTTTGTTCAACACAAGAGGAGCCTTGGGAAGGAGTGGCTCCCCTGCACACTAGTGGTGTCAGTCTTTGTAAAGCGGGCAGCTGCAACACGGGGGCATTTTGCTTCAGGATGAGGAGGGGGTGAGTTGCACCCCACACCCCCAACCCATTGCGCAGTATCTTTGCTGCATTGGCAACGAGAGGGCTACTTCAGAGGCCCTACATTCATACAGGTCAGTTGGCCTGGGGTCATTTTGGGAGAAATTGGTAGAGCGCAAGGCTCTACACAGCTGCATAATGTGTTTATGCTTGTGATGTGTGCATGCTGTGTTTATGCTTGTGATTTGTGCATAATGTGTTCTATGCCTAATGCTAATGTGATATAATGCTGAGGTAATTATTCTGCCAGTAGTTACTGGTGGTGTTTTAAATTTGCTACTTGTGCTGAGTGATGGTTCTGCCCGATTGGCCCTGTCATGTATAGAATCCCCTGTGAACATTGCCTAGTGCCAGTTGGCCCAGTATATATGTGTGATTAGGATTCTAAAGTTTTTTGGATAATACAAAGGCTACTTTTTTATATGACCTTGTGTGGAGTTTCTTTTGTGTTGTGCCTAGTGTGTTGCTGCTGTGTGTGTGTGTTGCGCAACCGCTTTACACATTGCCTCTGGGATAAGCCTGACTGCTCGTGCCAAGCTACCAAGTGGGTGAGCAGGGGTTATCTTCAGCGTGTAACTCCCTTGCCCTGACTAGAGTGGTGGTTTCTGTATGGCTTAGGCGCAAGCCCTAGCCAACCAGAAATCCCATTTCTAACAGCTCCCACCTTTGAAACAAAATGGCTGCTTGTTACTGAGGACCATTGGTTGTCTGAGTTCTAAAGACATGGCCTCACTGTCATGACTGCTCAAATGCCACCCACAGAAGATTGGGAGTCTCTAACTGCATCTTCAGACATTGCAAGTGAGGGATCTCAACTTCTCCCAAACCACAAATCCAAGAGGACACATGTCAAAATGGAGGAAGTTTAACAAGGTACAAGCTCAGGCATTGCAATTGACAGGGGCTCTCAACTCCTACCAAACCACAAATGCAAGAAGACATATGTCAAAATAGAAGAAGCTTAAAAAGGTAGAAGATTCCCACTGCTTTGGTGTCGTATCCTGGATTTATGCTGAGTAATCATTTGCCTTTCCATTATTTGTATACACAAGCCAGGGGAATATGAAGGCAATTCATTGGTGGCAGCAAGTGTAGACAAATATTTTTTAGACCATTCAGATGAGTTACAATATAGTGATACACATTCAGTTTTTTGCTCCTAGTGGGTTATAGTTTTGAGGAGAACCCAAAAATAAAGTTACCGGTTCGAAATGCGTTGACATCTGCGCAAACAACCAGCATCGAAAAGTGACACTTCAAATCAGTGCAGAAGGGATTGAACAATGAGACCCTATCTTTCCTGGTTACAGTAGCCCAGTGTTGTTTGGTTGCATTGCCTATTGTTAAAGGAGTGAATAAGCCCATTTTAGTGTTGTGTAAAAGTAATTCACAGCTCCTGTTTGTGAAATGAAAATTCAGAACTAATAAATTCGTTGTTTCATTCATTTGTTTATTTATTAATTTCTTTTTTGATTTTTTGTTAGTCTAATGTTCATGAAATGGTGTTTGTATTTAATATGTTTGTATAACTCATCTCGGTGGGTTTAATGTATTGAATTTGGGATAAGTTATTTTTGTGCTTCTGTGTATCGCAAATTTCTAAAATAAGTTACATGACTAATGAATTAAAATCATAAATGGTGATCACTGCTATTGAATATAGTGATCATGAAAGAAACTTAGGTGCCGATTCCGATCCTGTAAAACCCGGGTACGAATGGTCGTACGGAGCGAATTCTCCGTCCGACTCGTACCCGGGAAAACCACCTTACAAACCCGCAAGTTTGATTCGTACAGAAATACCATTTTCGTACGAGTCGTACAAAACACCGACCGGCTAAAAGATACCCACAATTCCGATCCGGGAGATCGCGTATGTGACGTCCGGACGGAGTCAGGAAGCGTTCTACGGACCAGCAAGTACGATTTGTGCCTACGTCACTCCGCACTGATCATTTTTTACAGCAGCTAAAAACTCCTGGGAAAGTGAGGACGAAGCGAAGAAGGAGCTGCGGGACGCGACGGACAGCCATGGACCCCATCCTACGTGTCATCCCGGCCCTCCTAGCCTACGACCTGGTGCACAGAAACTGACGCAGACGCCACAGAACACCCAGGGGCAAAGGGGGGGTGAGGGGCAGGAAACATAACCTCCACCAAATTTTTAAAATACCATATACTGTCCTAACATTACCTCCAGGGTCTGGTCACTTCGGGGGGCGTGTCCACCAATCCCCGCGTACGCGTACCCATCACCACTACAATGGTGGTACGGCCCGTAACCAAGTCCTCAGAGTGTGGGTACAGCCCGTACCACCATTGGAGTGGTGATGTAGGGGTACGCGCCGTACCCATGCCCTCAGAGCGTAGGTATGGCCCGTAGCACCATTGGAGTGGTGAAGTAGGTGTACGCGTGGTATGGGCCGTACCCACGCTATGAGGGCGTGGGTACGGCGCTTACCCCTACATAGCCCCTCCAATGGTGGTACACACCGTTCCCACGCCCTCAGAGTGTGGGTACGACCCGTACCACGCCTACACCTACTTTACCACTCCAATGGTGGTATGGGCCGTACCCACGCTCTGAGGGCGTGGGTACGGCGCGTACCCCTACATCACCACTCCAATGGTGGTACGGGCCGTACCCACTATCTGAGGGCGTGGTTACGGCCCGTCCCACCTTTGGAGTGGTGATGTAGGGGTACGCGTGGTACGTGCCGTACCCACGCCCTCAGAGCATGGGTACGGCCCGTACCACCATTGGAGTGGCGATGTAGGGGTATGTGTGGTACGCGCCGTACCCACGCCCTCAGAGCGTGAGTACGGCCTGTACCACCATTGGAGTGGTGATGTAGGGGTACGCGCCGTACCCACACCCTCAGAGCGTGGGTATGGCCGTACCACGCGTACACCTACTTCACCACTCCAATGGTGCTACGGGCCGTACCCACGCTCTGAGGGCGTGGGTACGGCGCATACCCCTACATCACCACTCCAATGGTGGTACGGGCCATACCCACGCTCTGAGGGCGTGGGTACGGACCGCATCACACATACCTCTAGGGCACCAGTACATTAGTGCTACAAGGCGTACACACGCCACGAATGTTGGCTTAGGGCCTGGTGCAGCATATAACCAGTATATTGGGGTGTGTACATGGCCAGGACAGCAATGTCCAGCACCAAGGGTGCGGGTGGGTGGGTGTCTGCCAAGGAGTCCCAGCAGTGGACATAGACATGTGAGGGGTGGGTGCATATCACTCCCAGCAGTGGACAGACATGTGAGGGGTGGGTGCAGAGGACTCCCAGCAGTGGACAGACATATGAGGGGTGGGTGCATATCACTCCCAGCAGTGGACAGAGACATGTGAGGGGTGGGTGCAGAGAACTCCCAGCAGTGGACAGACATATGAGGGGTGGGTGCATATCACTCCCAGCAGTGGACAGAGACATGTGAGGGGTGGTTGCAGAGGACTCCCAGCAGTGGACAGACATATGAGGGGTGGGTGCATATCACTCCCAGCAGTGGACAGAGACATGTGAGGGGTGGGTGCAGAGGACTCCCAGTGTTGAAGATTGCATTAATCTCTTAGCATGAGCTGAAAGCCATTTTGGACTTGGCAGCCATTTTAGTCATGTTCTTATTTGTTGCAAAGTTTTTCCTGTGTTCAGGCGGTTGAGATACTGATGCTATTAATTGAAATTAGGGCACCCATGTGACACCCAGTGCACTGAAAAGTAACCTACTTTAACCCGACAGAACCATTCTTTGTTTATCTATTGGTTCACAGAGAATGTGGGAGACCACTGCATCACTACTCCAAAAACATTTCTCAGTTTAGGCCATGCTCGCAGACTTTGTCTTAGGAAAAATATGACGATGGCACCAAATGCAAAGCCAGCAACCCGTCAGGTGTGCCTCTATACAACAATGCATAAACAACGAGCTCTGGCATGCCCACTCCCTGTATCCATGCTTGATCATGCATCATTGGGAGGAGAGTTATTTGTGAAAATAATTATCGGTATTATTGTCACCTTGATTCCACTGTTAATTATTGTTTATATGTAGAAGTTATCATAAAGAAGGAGGAGGATGTGATAATTTCCAGTACCATGCTGCTACTGTGATATGTCCTTTTTTCACTCTCCAACTGGAAATGATGGCGTTAGTGGTGTTTTAGATAAATAAAGGACTCGCCCAATGCTTCTGGACATGAGCTTAAGAAATCTGGGTGTAACCCATGAGACATCTGGAATTACAATGCTTCCCTGTGATTGTGGTGACTGACTAATCCTTCAGGATGAATCGAGCGGCACCCACGATTGCCTAATCAGCATCAGTTGAGAGCGAAGTCATCCAAATGTATTTTTTAATTGTACATGAAATGTATTGCAATTCAAAGCAGCAGACTACACCCTAGATAGTATTCATCATCAGCACTGCCGTAGCTCTTTAATTGCATAGGTGTGGTATATCAGTCCATAATAATAGCAAGTTTACCTTTAGATCCATATTACATACACACCAGGGGCAGTATTATGCATTTTCATTGTTTGCGCCGGGCGCGCCTATTAAAAGGTGCGCCTGGTGCAAACCATGAAAGTGCGCCCTATTACGGGGAATGCGCTGCCCCCAGGGCAGCCGTGTACTCGCGCTGCCCCCAGGCAGTGCACACAAATGAAAACTCGGAGCGGCTGCTTGCAGCCGCTGAGTGTTTTCACAGTGCAGGCAGCACCCGCCTGCACTTTTACAGGGGATTAGAGATCCCTTTGAGGCGGGTGCAGTCAGTGACTGCTCCCGCCTGCAAGGGGATGTCTGGGGGTCCATAGGATCCCTTTCCCCCTTCCAGAGGGCTGCTCTCAGGGGGTGCACTCATAGGGCGCCACCTATAAGGTGGTGCACTGTGAAAGCGCCCCCTGAGAGCATCTTTGCCTCTGCATCCGCATCTGTAATATGGTGTTGTGCACTGGGAACGTAAACCTATTGCTGAAAGGCTGCTTTTCCTGGTACTTATTACTTTTTAATTCTACTGATATTGTGAATACTTGTGTGCACTGCCTTAATGTTTTTAATGTTTTAATATCTACTAAGTGAAACGCTATTTTTTCGCTTACCTCTCCACCTCTGACGCCTCATTTTCACTCCGCATCCTCCCCGTTCCACCACGGGTTTTCCCGGTTGATGTGGAGGGAGGCGCGGTTACATTCTCTTCCGGGCTAGAGGCGAGGGGAGGCGGGGTGTTTCACGTGCTGTTGGTCACCTGACCTAGTGTTTATCTTCATGCCAGAAGCTTTGCGCAGCGGACACGCACTGGGACGTAAGCCTATTGCTAAAAGGCTGCTTTCCTGGTACTTATTACTTTTTAATTCTACTGATATTGTGAATATTTGTGTGCACTGCCTTAATGTTTTTAATGTTTTAATATCTACTAAGTGAAACGTTATCTTTTTCGCTTACCTCTCCACCTCTGATGCCTCATTTTCACTCCGCATCCTCCCCGTTCCACCACGGGTTTTCCCGGTTGATGTGGAGGGAGGCGCGGTTGCATTCTCTTCCGGGCTAGAGGCGAGGGGAGGCGGGGTGTTTCACATGCTGCTGGTCACCTGACCTAGTGTTTATCTTCATGCCAGAAGCTTCGCGCAGCGGACGCGCACAGCGGACGCGCACAGCGGACGCGCCGGCGGCGTGCCAAAGGCAAGCCCGTCTGCGCCCGTCCGCGCCCGACCGGGGCCATAAACCCTGGTCCTAATTCCCTTAGAAAACGTACGTTCACTTCAGAGGAACTCTTAGCTCTCCGCCCTAAAATTACACCTGACTGTACCAGGGCCTTGGCTACTAATTGTGCTAAAGATATCTGCCCCGGTTGCAATTTCTCCTTCACCAACCCCCAGTCAAGTCTACATATATCATCAGGAAATAGGACACACACTCGCGCGACTTCTCCCCCTGCTAAAGTTTTTACATTTCTCAGTGTAAATTGCAGTTCACTCCCCAAACACAAACTGGACATTTTTGACCTCCTCCATGACGTAAAACCTGATGCTCTATTTCTCACGGAGACCTGGCTCCATGAGAGCTCGGGTCCTGATGTCGCAGCAGCTTTACCACCTAATTACGTTATCATTAGGAAAGATCGAACTACGTCCTCTGGCTACGGCATTGCCATTATTTACAACAACAATTTTCAATGCAAATTTGGCACAGTGGATATCCCATATTGTGAAGCCGCCCTATTTAAGTTAACACTAAACCCCAATTTCACATTCTCTGGCCTTCTTATTTATCGCCCTCCTGGCCCTCCTAATCCCTGGGCCACATCCCTACGGGACCACCTTACCCCTTTGATTATGAATTCAAACAACTTTTCGCTGCTTGGCGATTTTAATTTACATCTGGACATTCTCTCTAACTCCACTTATTTCAGATCTTGCTGCTATGAACATCTACCTATGTAATTCAGGACCCACACACAAAGCAGGCCACCTCCTCGACTCCATTTTCTCCATCCTTCCTGGTCTTCACAGCGCTCCTGCACTGCCCATCCATTGGTCTGACCACTTTTTATCTAGATTTAATATCTCGATTCCTCTTACCTCTACTTCCCTGTTTCACTCCCTAAAGACATCTAACAGAAACTGGAAAAAACTTGACCTGAACGCTCTCAACCACGACTTATGTTCGAACACTCCTTTATGTGACTCTGATGTGGACTTATTTTCCAAAAATGTACACAGTTGGCTCTCAACTGCTATCGATTCTTGCCTTCCCCCAACACAGAAAAAATTTACTAAACACCGCCCCCGACCCCTTGGTTTAATGACACTCTAAAAACTGAAAAAACTAGATGCAAATCACTTGAAAGCAAATGGAGTAGAGACTATGCGCCTGAACTTAAAATGGCATATATAAAGTAAGAAAAACTCTACCATAACCTCTGCAAATCTACTAAGGCTCTCTTCGTCTCTAATTCTATCACTTCAGCCGCTAATTGTTCCAAGGCACTTTTTAGCCAAGTTAAAAAGCTTGCTGGATCCGAGACCCTAGCAATTCCTCCACCCTTGAACAATTGCCAGTGTGAAGACCTTGCTCACTTCTTTAAACAAAAATAGAGAAGATTCATCTTGATATCGCTAACACACATTTAAATAGTCTCCATTTTAGCAGCCCCTTGACGACAATACCCTCAACCACCACTCAGAAGGCTCTTCTCCCCGGCATGGATGATCAGTCTCTTGTTGAACTTTCTGCTGTGCATGTCACCACGGCCCCCCTTGTTGATACCTGGCCACTTCTCAACATGGATTCTTTAACTCTCATTTTAAACAAAGTAAAGTCTGGCTCTCCTAATGACCCTCTACCTCCCTCCACACTCAAACAACTGGATATCCCCCATATGCATGTCATCTTGAATGTTTTAAATTCCTCTCTTCATGAGTCTGTAGTTCCAGCTCATTGGAAACATGCTATGGTGACCCCTCTTTTGAAAAAGCCTGCTGCCGACCCCACCACTCTCTCCAACTACCGTCCAATTTCCCTCCTGCCAGTCTTCTCCAAGATTCTGGAGAGCCATATACACTCCCATTTCTCCCAGTTTGTTGAACTGAATAAAATTCTTCATCCATCCCAATCCGGGTTTAGGTCCAATTTCTCCACAAAAACCACCCTGCTAGGAGTCACAGAGAAGCTTCGCCACCTTCTTGACAGTGTAGAGACTGTGGCGCTTATACTGCTCGACCTCAGCGCAGCGTTCGACACTATCTCGCACCCCACACTTTTCAAAACTTTGAGATCCTTGGGCATCTGCGGTTCAGCCCTGGATTGGATTATCTCCTTTTTGAACGATCGTACTTTTCATATCTTTTCAGCCACTAACAGCTCCAATACTCATTCATCCCCCCATGGGGTACCCCAGGGCTCCATACTCAGTCCTCTGCTCTTCAATCCTTATGTCAGGCCTTTAGCAGATATTGCTGAACAATCTGGCCTGACTCTCTTCTCCTATGCAGACGACTCTCAGATCATCTTTTCTCTCTCTCCTACTGACCCCAACTCAACATCTGGCTTACAATTGGGCCTTAGGAGTATCGCCTCGTGGATGAACCAACACCATCTGAAACTTAATGGTGATAAAACCGAGGTCTTAATCCTGGGAAAGGATAAGGACCTCTGGGGCCCACTTCATTGGCCTGCCGAGATGGGTGCCCTCCCGCGGCCTTCTAGCCATGTTCGGAATTTGGGCGTCTACATTGATGACTCTCTGTCTTGGCATCACTAAGCCGTCAGGGTCGCGGCCACATGTTTTACCATCTTGAGATGGCTGCGAAAAATCATTTGGATGTTACCTACAGCCACTCAAAAAACAGTGGTCCATGCCCTTATAACCTCAAGATTGGACTACGGTAATGTCCTTCTGTTAGGAGCCAACAAGGCCGTGACCCGTAAACTGCAGTTAGTACAGAACTCTGCAGTTAGACTACTTTGCAGAGTTCCCAGAACTTCGCATATCTCTGGCTACCTTCACGATCTTCACTGGCTTAGAGTGGAGAACCGCATAAAGTTCATAGCCTTGAGCTTTATGTTCAAGATAAAATGGGGTTCAGCACCACCCTACTTGCATTCTCTTGCTAGCCCCTATATCCCCACACGCCATCTCCGATCTTCAACTCTTGAGAAATTTACGGATCCACATTTCAAACTCGCCAGGATGGGTGGTAAGTCTTTTTCTTATCTCGTCCCCACCCTCTGGAATACTCTCTCTCCTGTTATCTGCAAAGAAACCAACTACACTTGCTTCCGTAGATCCATAAAGACCTGCTGTTTAGCCAGTAATTCCTTTCTGCTTTCTACTATTCCGTACTCAGTCCTCCAGGCGCCGGGAAACCCTTTTTGGGTAGCTGTTGCGCCCTACAAATTCAACTATAAATAAATAAATATAAAATAATAATGGTGTGGATGCAGAGGCAAAGAAATTCCCTTATTTGCATAGGGCATGCCACTGTGCAAATGAGGGAACACCCCCTGAAGGTAGCGCTGGCACTTTAAGTGCGCCAGCGCTATCGGTATTACTGAAGGGGACGCACAAGAATCCGTGCCCCCTTCTGTAATACCAAAGTGCCCCGGGGGTATGCAAAGCTGGTGCAAACACCCATTGCGCACCCAGGGCACTTACTGTAAAATGGCCCCAAGTCTACCCATCCCAGGGGCACTGCTTGTCAAGTTTCAACGACAGGATCAGGCTTACCTGGAAATATGGATACTGTAAAATAAAAGGCAGACCTCCTAGGTGACATGGTGGGAGGAGACCTACATTATAGCTTTCTCTCCCTGTTCTTAAACTAAGCGCATGATTTAGAGTTTGGCACATGAGTTGCTCTGTCACAAATAACGGCTATCCTGGTCTCCTTATTACAAGTGCCATAGGATATAATGCCCTTGTAATTAGTGAGCAGAATATCAGCCGTGACGGAAAACTCCTTCTGCCAAACTTTAAACCAGGTCCCAAAAAAAGAGTGCAAATAACACAGAGGGCTGGAAGTTTTGTGCCGTGTACAGTACCCATAAATACAAATTAACAACAGTGGACTAAAACCTTGTTCACTAATGAAGGTATATCCAAGAAATTACTGAAAGCCAAATCGTAGATAATCAGGGTGCTCTTCTCCAGTCCTAAAAATCCAAATAAAACTTAGACAGAGTTCTGTACCATTCTACTGACAAATAGTAGATTCTAGAACAAAAGGACATTCTGAACGATAATCGCGACCCTCATAGTACCCTTTTATCATTGTAACAATACCCAAACATCGATCTACATAAAGGACAGTGGTGGCTTTCTTACCAAAACTAAAGATTGCAGCTATGAAGGGAATGAGGTAATTTTACTATGTATAGATATAGAATTCTTATATCCAAACATACCTAAGGATGAGGGAACTAAAGTGATTTCAGACCTTCTAGATATTCGTCCCGAACCTATTGGGGTTCCCACAGAGTTCATTATATCTCTTCTCAGGGTGGACTTCAAGACTAATTACTTTGACTATGGTAGCACATTTTACTTGCAGACTAAAGGGACTTCTTTTGCCTCTAACTTTGCCATATTGTTTATGAACTATTTTGAGTGTTGTTACAGTTTGGAACTCACTTCTAATTCTTACAACAGCCACATTTGGCAGTGGAATGACATTTTAATGATTTGGCGAGCCAATGAACATACCCTGCCTGAATTCCTAACCTTAATTCCCTCACACCAGATTTAAGATTCACTGTACCCATAACCGGACTTCCATTGATGGTCTTGATTTGACAATCTCTGTGGTTTATGGCCAACTGGGTACCAATTTCTTTTGGAAACCAAAAGAAAGAAATGCACTAGTTCCTTACACCAGTAATCATTCATGGGCTCTTAGGGATGCATTACTTTTTGGTCAATTCTTACATATTTGTAGGAACTGTAAGTGGAGAGACGACTATTTTAGAGAAGTAGGAATTCTTAGTGATAAAAAGTTGGCCCATGGTTACCCATGAAAACTGGTGAAACGATCCATGAAAAGAGCTTGGTTCTCTCCAAGGGAACACCTCCTTACCCCCAATGCCAAAAAAGAGATTGACTGCATTGTCTGTGTTACCACATTTTGCAATATGTGTAATGCCTTACACAAAATCATAAAAAAGAATTGTGGCCTAAATCACAAAGGGCCTCTGCACTTATTGCGGGGACCCCGAAGTCGTGAGGGAGTTTCCACACTCGGGTAGAATCTCTGCAATAAAAATTCTCATTGTGGAAATTCTGCCCTGAGTGCGGAGTCTCCCCCACGACTGTGGGGCCTCCACTACGAGTGTAGAGGCCTTTTGTCAATCAGGCCAATGATCTTTATTCACCTCCACAGGCCTCGCTGACCAGATTCCAGTGTTTTCCTTTTGAAAGAATAGGAACTTAAGGAATCACTTTGGTTCATGCCATCATTGAATTTGAACAGAACCGCATGGACATAGGTCCCTATTTGGTATCAGATCAACAGGACATTCATAATTGGTGTGGAAGTTTTATTATGTGTATCTTGACTATTGATTGCAGACATTGTGTTCATGAAAACATCACACAGACATTAAGGGAATATTCTAATTGCAATATGAACTATGTCATCTATGCAACCTGGTGTCCCAATAATTTGCCCTATATAGGGCAGACCAATCAAACAGTCAAGGTCAGACTATGTCAACACTGGAGTTGTATCTGATTTAAAAATCTCACAGCTCCACTTGTAAGTCCTTTGGTGGAACTGGGACACACAGAAACTTATATTCATTGGCAAGTGGTGTAGACAGTGAAAAAATCAACATGAGGCGGTGATGAATATACCTTGCTGAATAGAACAGAATACAGGTGGAACTTCAAGTGTAATAGCATTATCAAGGGCCTTAATACCATGGAAAAATTCATCCCAGTAGCATCAGCAAGATAAGTACCTAAGGCTGCTTCTGTAATAGCTCCTGTTTTGAAAACTGTTGTGATCTTCTGTACATGCAATGATTTTATAACTATATTATGTACACTGACTTTTAATGATGTACACATATGGACCTTTAGATTTTTCTGCACTGGCTCAAGTTAGAAGTGCACATTTACATAGGTTGTATGCTTCCAATATATATATATATTGATTGGAAAGTTCTAAAAGCCAAGCAACTTGGCCAATCCTAGGGTGCCACATCACCTGTGCACCCCTGTCATGAGCCTTCTTTCAAAGCATGCTGGGACAATTTAAGGTTGCGCCATCAAGAAGTCACTGTTCACATCTCCTTTGGGAGCTTCATCTCTGCCCCTAGTGGACATCACTGCCGGGATATTTCCCACCAAAACTTTAAAGAGGAGCCTCCTCCTGTGTTGGCTCCAGTTGTCGGGCATTCCTCCTTTGTTCAGTGGGCTTGTGCTGTCTCAACGCTGGTACCGTGTAACATCTAATTAACAGATGCAGATTTTCTTCCCCACCCCTTCCTCCTCAGGAGTTGAGGGAAGCACTGTTAATTACTCCTTTTGTGTGGGAAGGCCTTTGTTCCATCGGATTGGGAGCAAAGTAATTAACTTGACCCTGCAGGGTGGAAAAAGTCACGGTCTCTGATCCTGAGCTGAGCCTTAGAAATATTAAAATTCTGGATGACACATAAGGTGCATATGTATGATATTGGGGCATGTGTAGGCAAGTGGAATGCACATGTTTCACCCAATTTTCATACCTCACAGGATGGTATTGTGCTAAGGAAAATGGCAAAACTGTACTCTATGGTAGGGGTAAGTGACAAATGCTGAGTTTTTCCCTGCAGACTTCCGTGGAGTTACATAAAATCTCAGTGAGATTCCGTGGTTTTCTGCGAGCTGCGGAATTTCAGCACGTCGTGCTACTCACGCATTTTTACACCAGGAGCATGTTCTGTGCTGTAAAATGTGTGAACGGCACCACGCATTGTGCCAGAGAGTGCTGATTCTGTCTGCCCCCGAGTTGATTTTCTACTCGAGTGGCAGCTTTCTCAACGTGAACCGTTGTGACCTGCTGCCACCGCCCACGTTAAGAAATCACTCTGGGTCTCGTCTTAGCGCTCAATTTTTCTAACTCGCCAATTTAAATTTGGCGAGCAGCATGAGACAAAAACTCTGCCACGTGGTTCGCAGAATGTTTGCTGAACTCTCCATTCGGGCAAACCTCCTTGAACTCTGCCAGCGGAGCAGAGTTTACCACCCACCCCAGCTGTTAGGTAGATTCCCCCTATATGTATAATACAATGTCACTGCAGACAAAACAGTAAACCCCAGTGACTTTACCTATGAATTCCGACTTATATTATAAAGCCTATAAAGCCTATCTCAGGTCAAGATCTAACCTTGCAGAGTTCCCTCTGCGCCAGGCTACGAGTGATCTGCTAACAGGCTATGCACTTTGGTAGTCTCCTACGTGCAGCCTGCATGTGTGCACCGATTTGTGCACACGTGTTCACATGTAACCAGCCAAGTGTCCCTTACACTAGCTGCCTTGTCTTCGAAGACTTTCAATGGTGGTAAACATGTGCAGTCCATTTAAAATGTGATTAATACGGGGAAGACACAAGTAGTGAGACTCACTGTTAGACTTGTCAGCCTTAGGGTGGTCTTCCACCAAACATTTTGCCTTTCTCCTCCCTCCTCATCTTTGCTGACCTTGTTTTTGCTGGCCTCGGGACTCTGCACACTTTACCACTGCTAACCAGCGCTAAAGTGCATGTACTAACTCCTCAAAACATGGTAACATTGGCTTATCCCCAATTGCCATATTTAAATTACTTATAAGTTACTAGAAAAGTAGTGCCCTCTGTACCCAGGGCCTGTAACTCAATTGCGAATAGTGGGCCATGAGCAGTGTGTGTGCCACCAACTTGAGTAGCCCCTTTAAACAGGCCTCAGGCCTGCTATCACACCCTGTGTGTGTAGTTTTTAAGCTGCCATTTCCACCTGGCAAAGTAAACCTTTTGCCAGGCCCAAACCTTCCTTTTTAATATGTATAAGTCACCCCTAAGAATGGCACTGGACAGCCCACAGGGCAGGGTGCAATGTATTTAAAATGTAGGACATGTAATTTTAAGTTTTACATGTCCTGGTAGTGTAAAGCCTCTTACATTTATTTTCACTACAGCAAGGCCAACATCTCCCATAGACTAACTTTGGAGTTACTGTACTACTTTTAGTAGGTTGTAATTTCCAAATGGGAGCAGAAAACCAGTTCATGTTTGATGTCTGAAATTGTAGTGAAAAATCCTAACTTGTGATAAAGTCAGATTTTAAATTACAATTTTGAAAATGCCACTTTTAGAAAGTTGGTATTTTCCTGGCTTAGCCATTTAGTGCCTGTAGCCTATCCCTGGGTCACATGACTGGGCGTAGCTGACATTGGGCTTTGTGTTTTCCTCCTAGACAGCCACACACAATAGAAAGTTTAGGTGTACCTGGATGGGCCATCACTGCAGGATGGCAGGGCGGAGATGGGTCCAGCCCTACAAATACTTGAATAGATTGTGTCTCGCCTCCACACTAAGCACTGCATACCCCCTGTAGTTAGTCTGGAGCCAGGGCAGTGAAGGAGGATGCCTGGGGACATCAAAAGGAAAATGTCTAGAACCCTCTCCCCACTTCAAAGGCACAACTAAGTATACATTTTGGACATCAGAAACCAACTCTTCAGTACACTTCTAGGCCTGTGAATACCCTGCCAGGAACGGTTGTGCTATTGAAAGGACTGCCACTTTGCTGGACTGCTGCTCTGAAGGAACTGCTGCCCTGCTGTGCTGACCTGCTGCCTGCTGCCCTCTTGCCTGGGTGAGAAGGACTCGACCTAAATCTCTTGAACCCAGAGTGATTCCTAGGGCTAGTTGGCTGGCCTCTTGATCTGAAGCTTCGAGCACATAATAGGCTTCCAACAGCCTTGCATCTGCACCTGCACTCTGCCATCTGTGAGCCTACTCTGTTAAGTGGTGCCACCCGAGTCTAAGACCCTTGGAGGTGGTTCTAAGGTTTCCTGCCAGCTTCTGTGAACCCAGTGGAACGGATGCATCTCCTCTTCTGCGCGGCATATCCCAGAGCAGAACCAATGTATCGCCTCTGCTGCGTGGATCAGTACAGCTGTAAAGATCCACATCACGTTGCAGCCTATCCCCTAAATGGAACCACCACTGTGTGACGTACGTTCAGCACAGGCCCTCACATCACTTATTGATGGCAGCCTCGCTGCTCGCAGCTTCTTGGAACCAATGCATCGCACAACTGACCGATACATCATCAACACCGGACTTTGCATCACAAGCCTTTGTCGACGAGACCCTTGACCATGATGCAGGGCCTCGCATCACAGCCTTGGCGCATCACAAAACTGACCAATCACTTCAGCTGCACAACGCATCTTTGCAGGGCCGGCTTTAGCACAGGTGGTTTGTTGGCGCCCCCCCATGACCACCTCCACCACAGATTCTCTCACTAGCACACTTTAACAGTGACCAAGTCTCCATAACAACACTCGCATGCATTGAATTAGTTATATAGTGCCGCTCATACCATTGTAGGGTGTCCGAGCACTTTGCATCACACACACATCATACAGAGACAATCAATCATACATGTGTAAATCAGTGTACAGGAAATGTTACATAAGCCAAAGTACTAAAAGTGTAGGAGTCACATGTCATCCATACTGGTAGGCAGTATAGTTTAAGAATGCTTTGTGTGGAGAAGCACAAACTCAGAGTAGAAAAAGAAAGAGCATAGTTGGGAGTTTTCTTTAATAATAAGAATCGATTTCTAGCCAAATTAACCCTTTATGTAACATTAATCACTGTACTAATGTATACTTTGCAGTGTGTATGCAGTTCTATGATGAAAGTTAATAGCTCACTGTTGAATATTTGGACTTTAAGTTATAAATTACAAGTAGCAAAAGGATGTCTCTTTTAGAAGCAGTAACCTGCTGAACTGTCTACATTATATGCACTCTAATCTACTTAGTACACGTTCTTTGCAGCAGGCATATTAACCCTCTGCACTAACTTCACATAAGTCAAAACCTCAACTATACAAAACACTGATCTCTTGATCTCTCTCCAGGAAGATAATCAATCACAAGAGTTATCTTGACATTTTTGTGAGGCCTGGTAATTGCTGGAGGAAAGAAACGCTGCAGCAGGTGTTTTAAAAACAATATAAACTTACAAACACGGTGCCCCCAGGAAGCCAGCACCCAGTGTGGTGGCACCGGTCGCACAGCTCTAGATCCAGCCCTGCATCTTTGGCACGGATCCTCACAATGCTCCGCAAACCAGGATTTATGGTACTTTGCTCAGCAAACCTAACAGGGCCCCTGTAGCCAGCCTGAGCTCTATTGTGACCAGTCTGAACTTGTGACTTTGTCTCGGTGCAGCACAACCAGATATCCAGTTGGTACTTTGTGCCTTTTGGTGCTATTTTTACAAAAATCTTTCAACCTAAAAATCTCTGGTTCTACTGATTGAATTTTGGTTGTTTTGGTCCTGTTTTATGTATTAAAAATGACTCTATTTTTTCTAAATCTGTTGTGGGATGCTTTTGTGGTGCGTTCTCACTGTGTTACTGTTTGAAGTGTTGCACAAATACTTTACACATCGCCTCTAAGTTGATAATGACTGCTCAGTGCCAAGCTACCTGAGGGTTGAGGACAGGTTAATTTGCGGTTTCCTTGTGACTTCACACTGAGAAGAATTGTGGTTACTGCTTCAGAGGGGTTTCACTCTTCCCAACCAGTAACCCAATTTCTTACTCTCACCCGCAGTAAAAGTCTAAGGGGCATATCAACAAGCAGGCGATAAAAAATTATCGCCGCTTTTGTGGCCGTTTTCGGCAAAAAGCGGCGATAATTTTATCGCCTAATCAGCAAGGTCACGCTAACGCGTGAAACCTTGCTTTAGCGTCAGGATTCCTAACGCCCAGCTTTGCATCTCTAATGAGATGCAAAGTGGGCGTTCCTGACCTGGCATGACAGGAGAAATGTCGCTAAGCGACATTTCTCCTATCAGCAAGCCTAACGCTATGAAGCATGGCGTCAGGAAAAGTAGCGATAACCCCTGTTATCGCTACTTTCCTTACGCCTGCTTTAGGACTGACTTAGCCATGATATCCTATGGAAGGTGGATATCATGGCTAAGTTTGTGAGCCCCTATCAACTAGCTAACGTGAGATTATCGCTGGGTTTCCAGCGATAATCTCACGCTAGCCAGTTAGCGCTAGGATTTTTATCGCTGATGAGATAATTGTTGCTAATAGCACGCTATCTCAGCGATAAAAATCGGCGCTAGCCGGCGATAATTATCTGAGCGCTAAGTGCGCTCAGCGATAATTATCGCCGGTTGTTGTTGATATGCCCCATAATTGGGTGATCAAAAAAGCAAAAAAACACAGGGCGCACTAAATGGGTGAAACACCTGGTTATGCATGCCATGTACTTTTGTTTGAGTTCTTTCTTGATTCTACCATTCAACCTTCAGTAGATGTTTAGGACACAGTTGGCTTTGTTGACAAAACTTGAGTTAGCTTTGATTAAGATAGGATCAGCCCAAATTATGTGAAAAACACCCGGACTGGGTCGAAGAAGGCAAGGCAACTAGTCAAAAGCTCTCTGTAATTCTGCATGAGTAAATGCTTTTTTCTTAAATTGAGTGCCGTCATTTCATCCAAGACCTCGTGTTGCATTACCACCAAGTACCTCATATAGTACTGTGTTATTCAGTTGAAGTATGTGTTTGTGCTAATGTCCGTCAAAAGTGTATTTACTGAAGCTTTTGTTTAGGGCTCTGCGTGAGAGAGAGTGCTCCTGTGTGTGTGTTTAATTTGTTCTTACTCTTTATATAGTATGGTTTAAGATCACCTTGAAATAAAATGTGAATTGATCAGTAAAAGAATACAAAATTGCTGAACAAGACGCTGCACTCTGTGCTCAGGGTAGAGAAGGCAAATGACACTTTGGGGCAGATTTAGCCCCTTGCGCCCCTTTGCGCTGTCACTTTTTTTGACTCAACGGCAGCGCAAACAATGCGCCCTATTTACAACGTGGCGCAGCTAGGGAGATGCGTCACATTGTAAAGCCCTGCGTCACATTATACCTGCGTCAGGTATAATGTATGCAGGGGGCGTTCCTACGCAGGAAAGCCTCTTAAAAGTGACGCCGTGAAATCTACAAGATTTCACTGCGTCACTTTTAGGACGCCTCTGCGTCAAAACCTTACGCCTGCTTCAAACAGGCGTAAGGAGTGACGCAGTGTAGTGGGACTAGGCCACAAAATGCATTGCTGGAGTTGCGTCGTGCTTGCGACACCACTCCAGCAATGCGTGACTTTTGCCCCAACAGATGCGTCAGAATTTCTGACGCATCTGTCAATTCTTCCGCCATGGTGCGCCGTATTGTAAATACGGCGCATCCATGGTGGCGCAAGCATTTTTTAGGGTGGCGCAAGGAAAGTGACACATCTCTATAAATGCGTCACTTTCTTGTAAATCTTCCCCTCTATATTTAATGCGTCGTAGAAATAAATGAACACTTGCACTAATTATGGACATCTATTTAGTACACAACACACACTGTATGGTTCCTTGAGGCCTATTAGATGTTGATTTTTATCCATCTCTGGGGTAATCTTTATATGTCAATATGTCTCATTTTGGGGACTTATCACATGTAGATAAAGGATTGAATATGAGCACCTTTTAGGCAGAAGGCATGCTTCAGTAGCATGCGATCACTCAGCAGAGAAGTCAGTCGGCATAGCTAATGCAACTATCAATGCATTTGTGTATTAAATAAAGCTTTGACTATTGAATAGATCCCAAACGCACAGAAATTCTTGAATGACATCAAACTCACCAAGCCTCCAGCGCTCAAAATCATTGTTTTTTGTTTGTTTCCTAAACCTTAGGAACTACCTCAGGGATAACTAAACTCTACCTGCTTCGAAAGGCAATGACACAGGCACACCCGCCATGCGCCTCCAAACCATTGAACGTGTCCAATTCATGGTCGCAACGCAGATGCCAAAAGGTGCATCACACATAAAAACAAGCAACATTGGGGCAGATTTACAAGGCCCTTGCGCCACTTTTGCGTCATTTTTAACATGGGAAAAGTGACGCAAAAGTGGTGCAAGGGGCTTGTAAATCTGCCCCATTGTTGTCAAATCTACCTTTCTATGGCCTGAGTGGAATTACCGTCCGAGTTGTAATTAAATCTGGAAAGCCCCTTGGCCAAAGCTACAGCGGTGTGCTTCTTGCCATCAAGCAACAGCCTCTGGTGCAAGCTTTGATCTAGATCTAGGCCGAGAAATGCCTCTAACTTACTCGAATCCAATTTCTGGCAATAATTGGCAGGATCAGCTCAAATTATATAGCCTTGGTATCTCCCACGTTGACCTTTCGATTGTTTCTTCTATCATAACACTACAGGACGTTCAAACCCCACTGTAGACATATTGGAATCCCATCTATGAATACAATGGCTATCTGTGTAAAACAGGGACGCAATCTCCTCGCCACTCAATTTGGCAGAAATGTCAAAAATCCCGCTTCCTTAGTCGTATACCTTTTCACCAGAGGGACGAGCACACAGCTCTGTGTGTGTTACAGCAGAATAACCAGAAAAGGGATAGGTTTCTGGCTACTTTTTAGCCCCAAACCTTACAGCTCAGAATCATATGAACCAGCCATCTTGGTGAACTGCACTTAAATGTTATCATTTAAGACTGGTTCTGTCAAAAGTACCAGAAGCCAAGAGAGGAAAATAAAATAAACCACAAAATAGCCCCTCCCTGCGACAAATGACCTGACCAGCTAACAGGGCTAGTGCTGCCTTTAGGGTTGCCAGCTAGGATCTTTTTTACCGGGCTGGCCTGTATTTTTAAGTGCAGGCTGGTTAAAATATTAAGAAAAGCAGTAAAATACCGTATTTTATCCCTTCTGAAACACTAACCTAAATGCAAAAAACTAAAAAAAAATCAGTTTGTAAAGTGTTAGAGGGCTGTCTTACTCGTTTCAAAAGGATTATTAGAGCAAAGAGAGGATGCTTCTATCCCAGGTTATAACAAGTGACCGTCTGAAAGAAGCACTGTAATATAAATAGCTTGTACAAAAGTATTGTCCCACTGGATGTAGATTGTCTATTATTAACTCCAATGGGACAATATTTTTGTAAACAATATTTAAGACACAAAATCGCTGTCAAGCACATCTTGGTTAGATTATTCTGGTGCCATAACTCCTGGGCATCCCAGCAGTGAATCCGTTTTGCTCCATAGAGAATTGTTACAACAGTTCCTCAGTTCCATCATGTTGTTCCTTAGAGTATTTGTAAAGTATCCAAGGTGCTCTGCAGCAGTCACAGTAATGCCCTGTTTTATCATAATTCGAACAAGAGAACAGGCAAATACATGCAGATCTCTGCAGCAACTACCATAACCAACTGAACTATCTCATCAGCTGCAACACTGGGCTGCACAGCCTTTAAGATAGGGCAGTTAGTGAATGCTGCTACAGCGAAAATCTATGGACAGCTTGATGGTCTCGGTTCATATCTACCTGTGGCCAACTCAGCATTTCTTCCTTCCTAATTTGATAAAAGTACCACTGGGTTAGGTATTGTGCCTTTATTTACATGGCAAAAAAACAGCCAGACTATGGAAATGAAATGATCTCCATCTAAACAACAAATGCAACTGTTTGTGTATGAAACTATCTATGTGTGTATTGTATGTAAAGAATTTTGCTGTAATATTGGGTTACTTTTTAACATGGGAATGACTTGAAGTGTGAATTATACTTTAACAAAAGGGGGTGACCCTAGTGCTATGCATTTCAAGTTCCGCAGACCTCACCTCTGCCAGAGTTTAGTCTTAGGTTGGCCTCAGCTGTAGGGGAAGCATGGTGGAGGATTGATACTGCATTTGAAGGGGGTGGGGGAGAAGATCCTAGGTTACTTGCTCACTCTTTTAACTTTCCTCCTCCTCATCTTCCGGTTTTTCACTTGAAACCGGATGAAGGAACTGAGCAGTGGGCCATTGAGCTAAAATGGGCTGGAGATGTGCCCTTAAAATAATAATGAGTAAGATGCTGGCCAGGCATCATTTGGAAGGACCAACCCGCATTGTACAGAAATAAAAATGAGCTCGACTGTAGGAATGATTTGAATATTGACCCATGGAAAACAAGAGCTTTTGGATGAACAGTATGATAAAATGTTTTTTTGTTTAAACAGTGGCTATTATCCGACTCTAACTCTTCAAATTATCTATTGTGCCGAATACATTTCAGTGAAAAGTTCAAATATGAACAACATTTTAATCTCAAAGGTGGGGACTCACCTCAGTTTGTTGAATGGTTCCAGGCTCTGCAGCGGGCAGTGGCGCAATTGAAGAGGAATGGCGCACGGGGTGTGGGGGTGTGCTCCTGATTGACCTGGTAACAGATAGAGTACAGTGGTTGCTGACCCAGGTAAGGGGGGTGGAGGTTGCCTTGTCACCTGATTTATGTTTACTCGCCGTGAACCTTCCCAAATAAGTTATTAGCAATTGTAATTCAAATTTTGAATTAAAAAATATGCTGCTTTGATCATTTCATGCATAATTTCTGTAGGTATGGGATATTTTAAATTAGGAATTGTTTAACAAAGCTATAAGTTAACTTGTGATGCCTGATCTTAATTATTTCCGGAGGAAAAACACAAGGAGAAAGTCATGAAACTCAACTCAGAAGCCTTAATCTTTGACAGTTACCATAATCCCGAAAAAGAGTTTAAGGAAAGAATTGTCTTTTTCTACCCACAAAACCAAGATCCATAGGTTATCCCATTATCTTCTTCTGTGTGCTGTTGCCAGGCTTTAGGGATGCCAGAAGTCCACCACCTTAGCTTTCCAGCCCCTTAAGCCCTTTCAGACACTCTCCCCTTTCCTCACGTTCAGCCTGTTCTATGATGACTTGGCGATGGTTCAAGCTAATCAGACTAGCCTGATTTTACCAGATGTGACCGTCTTAAGTAGCCATGCTAACCCTCTTGCATCCTGTCACCAACCCAATTCTAGCCTATCTCAGAAACTGGGTCGACACCTAATAAGACCACAGCACTCCTCTAACCGTTAACTACTCACCCCCTTATTTTCTAAAGACCCACCCCTGTCCAGAGTCCTTAACTACTTCTCCCCTATTCAGCCCTGGTTCCATCTGCTAGGCTACTCTCCCGTATCATTCTCAACATCACCTCATTCATAATCTTCTCAATTTTCATACTGTACTCCACATCCTTCTGCATTCTTAATCTGCCATGAAAGTTGTCAACAGCATTCCCGACTCTTTCACCCACATTCCGCCCCATATCCTCTCTCTTAGTGAAACCTTGATGCCCAGATCCACTAGCTTTGCCTTATTTGCATAGAATAAAGTTGTCAAGCAGTGAGAAACTGGCCAGGGTGGAGAAGTGACCCTTATCCACTTCAACATTATATGTCATTAGTAGAAAAACAGCACTATGAGTCCTCAAACACATGCTTCTTAAATCCATTTTAAGCTATTCATCCATGACTTCTTGCATGAGCTCACTGTAGAAGACCCTACTGATATCCTTAATCACCTAATCCAAATCACAATGGCTGCACAGGACAAGGTGGACCCCAGCACCAAAATGAAGTTCAAATCCAAGAGCAAAACACAATAACCAATTCTCTGAAGAGCTCCTAGTCTTAAATAACCCTGGGCGTAGTTCGCGAAGTGGCACTACGCGAAGCTACGCAAAGTGCACTTCGCACTACGCGAGCTACGCGTAGCACTTCGCGAACTGCGTAGTACCCTGTTCGCACTGTGCAAGATGTCGTTTTCAATGATTGCACAGTGCAAACAAGCAACCAGCACTGTGCAATCATTGAAAACGGCATCTTGCACAGTGCGAGCTGTAGTTTTCCGCCGCTCGAGTAGATCTTTACTCGAGCGGCAGCTTTCTCAACGCGGACTGGTAGTTTCTCATCGCGAGCGGTCGCGAGCATACGCGACCACTCGCAATGAGAAACCTGACCTCCTCGCATTGAGAATCTCGCCGGGAGGTTTATTTTCGACGCTCGCGATCGCCAACTTGATGTTGCTGATCGCGAATGAGGAAAAAGTCTCGCCGGGATGTTATTTTGCTTGCTCGCGGTCGCCAACTTGACATTGAGGACCGCGAGCAAGCAAAAAATTACCGCTGCACTACGCAACACTACGCTACGTGTGTTCGCACTGTGCTACGTGCAATTCGCGTAGTGCGAAGTAGCGCAAACTTCGCAAACTACGCGAGCGTAGCGTAGTGCTTTGCCCAGGCTTAGTCTTAAAACAAAAAGGTAGATCTAGGGAAAGGCAGTCAAAAAGTCTCCCCTCCCTTCTGATAATATGAGTCAAATCGAAAAGAGAGATTACAAATCAGCTATGCTGAGATCCAAAAGTCTAATTTCATTCTTGTATTTCTGAAGTAAACAAGTTCTCAAAATAACTCTATTAGGTGTATTAGCAAAGGATCACAACCCCGAAGCATAGCCCTCAAGCCCACCACTCTAGTCTTTCTTTAAGAACAAAACCTTGAAACTCAGATCTAAAATGAACTCTTCCTGTTCTTCACTTAAAAACCCTAATATCTTTACAGATCCAAGTGCCTATTAAGATTTATTAACTTCCATAACTGGAAACAGTATCAAAATTATCAAGAAACTCAAGCTTTAGTGCATTTTAGATCCCAACAACATAAAACCCATTAAAACATTGACAACCTGTCCTAATTCTGATCATCACCATATTGATCAATGCTTCCTTCAGCGGCGGCCCGTGTAGGTAAGAGCGGTGAGCCGGGGGGGATTTAGAGGGACAATGACAAGGGAAAATAAATAAATCATTAATTTTCCTTTTTCATCGTCTGTTGTAATCCTCCCCACCGCTCTTACCTGCACAGGCCGCGGCTGGTTTCCTTGCTGGCATGAGTAAAACTCATTAAATTCCAACATGGTTTCAACTAAGCCTGGCCAAAATTGTAATTATGCAGGAGTAATTTGCATAATTTGGGGAATTTCATGTAGCAGTAATTACTGGGGGTAGATGTAATTTGTGTGATTTGCAGTGGTATTAGTCAGTGAAGTAAAGCAAAATTACATTAGATTGCACAAAGTTATGTGAGGTGCAAAACCCTGCATTTAGTGCTAATTTCTTAGTGCAAAATGCACCCTTGCATCCAACATGGACCTGAGGATGCATTTTGTAGTAAGAAAATAGTGATAATTTCAACAGAACAGCATCAGGCAGCAACCACTTGCCCTCTGATCTTGTTCTCTCATGGTAGACCTTTTCCCCTCAAACTACTCTACATTATACAGACTGTCATGTCAGGCAATTATGCACCATTTGTGATAACATTTACAGTGAACCTAGTATTCGTGATAAAAAGTTACCACTAATGCACGAGAATAAAGAATGTGAGCAGCTGTTCATTGTGCTTTTGCTTTTTTGCCATATTATTTACACAAAATTCATTCTTGTGTCAAAAATTGACGAGGGTTCATTTTGCCCTAAAATATATACTAAATGACGAATTCATATTTTGCATACCTACCAGTAATTATTTGTAATTTTGCAGAACTGTTACATGATAAGACAAAAGAGTGGCTGAGCCCTATCACTTTTTTGCAATCCTTATGAACCATAAATAATAACTTTTAAGGAAGAACTTCTCTCTCAAGAGACAGCGGTCAAAAATGCACATTAATTGTCCTCGATCTATTGTCTGATTTTCAAACTGTTGACAACAGTATTTTCTTTTCCAGAAATAAGATAACATTTGGTCAGAGAGTTGGCATTCTCCAGTGGTTCAGAACCTCCCACACAAACTACATCAATCAGATGCTACTCAATCCTTTATTATCTACTATTACTCATAGGACCAGTCGTGATCCTAAAGGATTATTCCGTTTTCAACCCACGTAGCCCCCTAGCAATCATCGGTCATTGATTGCCACACACTGATCCAAATTAGGAAGATGCATCTTGTTGTAATCTGCATTAATAGCAACTGAAGTATAGTAGGATGAGAATGTATACTACAACAATGTTCACAAGAAGTATCACTGTGTAAACTAAATTCAATCACCTTGGAGGTATTGGGCCATTCTTGGTTGAATACTATCTGCTTCAACCTTTTTATCATTCCTATATTATCTATGATTTGTTTTATTCCTGATGTATTTGATTCTATTTTCATCTCCTTCTCCAGATGCCCATTCATTGACACTAAACATTTGGGCACCATTACCCTTACCTGAATTAAATTATTTGCCACATAATTAACACTTTACTTGTGCTCCACTTTTTAGCACTGTTTTAGTTTTTTCAAAGTGTTTCTAATACTGAGCTGACTGACTCCTTCTTTTAGATTAGCACTTTTCCTCGAACCGTTTGAAATGTGTAACATTATCCTTTCCTTTTTTGACCATGTACTATATGATTAGGATTAAAAGATAATTTTTTGCATTCTTCAGCTTCGTAGACACCTCTGTACTCAACAATTACTTCCTTCGTCCTGATGATGACCCTCTAATCACTGTTTGGGTCAAAACACAATTGAGTATACTGCTATAAAGTCGAATCTAATAAAACACATGCTTAGTATGCAATATGAATCTGTGTATCAATGGACATTTGTAACTAAATACTCTGCAATTTTAAATGCAAAGCCTGTCCCCATTTTCTCTCTTGAACACGGGCGCTATATCATCTGTACCACTGGCTCCACGTCTTTACTTTTTAAACAGAGCAATTATTCTGTTTAAATGCATTTGTATTTGTCTATGAACTCAGTTGTAATCCGTTATAAAGTAGAATTCGCTGTACATATCTACATGGTCATTCATGTTGCTTTTACACTGATTGTATTAGTGATTAATTGAATAGAACACTCCAAGGGGGATATTCTCAAGAACGTGCAATATTCATTGCCAAAATAGGTTAACACAATGTTTCGTATCGCCGTCTATCGCGTGAAAATAACTCTGTGTTAATGTCCTATTCACAACACGGCAGAAACATGCGATAGTTTCCCGATAACACGTCAAATGTCTGCGTTAAAATCACCTGAACAGTGATAAAAATCTAAACCCAAACACGAAAAAAGTTGCGATGGGCCCAACCGCGAGAAAAAAAATCAGCGATAATCTGCGCCAGGCCTGCAAGTCACACGTGTCAGGCAGGAAAAATCACTATCAAAGCATTAAAAAAACCCGCAAACAATACAACGGCAAAGCACAATGGAGGTAGCCGGAACAAGTACAGAGGACAACCAGAACCCCACAAGCCCCACGGAGGACCAGCTTGGGACCTCGGGGTCAGGGAAGGCCAAGGAGAAGAAAAAGAGGAAGACGCGGTTCAGTCTGCAGGAAAACAGGATCCTGATAACGGAGGTGGTAGAACACCATTAGCTACTATTCGCCACCTCCACTGTGTCATTGGTAACAAAAAATGGAATATGGCAGTACATCGTGGACAAGGTGAATGCAGTTGGAGTGCTGAGGAGGACAATGGAAGAGGTCAAGAGGCGCTGCAATGATGTGAAGCGCAAAACCAAGCAGAAACTCGGCAGCAATGCAGACTGGAGGGGGAGTCCAGCGCCACAGGAGGAGCTGGATGAGATGGAGGAAATGGTGCCCAGAGTCTTCAGTGTTGAGACAGTGGCAGGAGTTGGGGGACCAGACACTGCTCAACATGACCTGTCCCAACAGCAATAAGGTGAGTAACGACCAGGGACTGGGGGGACGGGGGGAGGTGGGCACAATGGCACACATGCACAATTAAGTATAGCACAGTGTACACCCACAATGACTCTGAATAATGTCCCTGATCCCCTTGGCACACTGCAGCACACATAGAAACAGCAAATAGGCCCCCGTTGAATATGTGCCCAGAGGGGGCCCTTCCCACACATCACCAATCTCACAACCAATCCATGCACATGTGCCAAACCCAGCAAAGGGGCGTGTCTGTGGGCAACACTGACAATGCAAGTGACACTGCATGATGAATAGCATTGCTGCAGTCAATATATCATGACATGTTGCATGCCACAACACAGAGGTGTCTGAGTGTGGACCACATCTGTAAAGGAGCAGGTCACACTCTGACACATCCACGTGTGCAAACAACCCCTGACGTCAACAACACTTCTGCGGACAAACCATGCCCCAGACTCCCAACTCCCACCAAGAGCCCAATGTACCCAAGTATGCAACATCTCAGTACTGTATAAGCACAGAAGTCAAAGGCACACTGCCTGAAAGGGATAAGGGGCAGCAAAATCAGAGCTGCAGGGGTGACTCTCCCAAAATGCAGCACACACATATAACATTCAGAGCACATTGACAACAATGTGGTACAAACTGCAAAACGTTCACAACAGAACGAGGACACAACTGGTGCTGATTGTGTGTAGAAACTGGCCAATCACATTTGGCATAGCAGGGAAATGTGAGTTAATAATGTACAAGTACAAACACACATCCGTGATGTTGTCGAAATGTCCACTGTCCCGCATCAAATAGGCAGCTCCTCCCAAACATTCACAATGTACATTGTCATGCAGTCTGTATGTAAACTTGTACAATGCATCAACATACATGTGAACACGCTGTTAAACTGCATCCCCCCTCCACATTGCAGAGGGAAAATGAACACCTTCTGCAGAGCAGACCGAACATCTCTTCACTGATGAAGAAGAGGACCTCCACACCATCGACCCCTACGCCCTCCAAGAGCTCATGGACAGCCTCAGCACCCCACCTCCAGGAGCAGGACAGCCCAGCTGCATCGAGGAGACCTCATCCCCTGCACAGACCACACAGCAGGAAGCTCCCACCACCACAGCTGCCTCCCAGGATCCCCACGAACAACACATGGCCTTCCAACGCCGTGTGTTAGGGTGCCAGGAGAAGATGGCTGAACAGGTGTGGGTGGGGTTTGACCTCATGGCAGCCAAACTAGATGCCATACGTGGGCGTCTAAGTCCCAACAGGGACCTCTCACAGTCCCTAACAGACACCCACTGTCCACTCCATGCTCTCCAATGATCCATGGCTGACATCGCTGGAGTCATGACTCTGAGACAAGAACAACTGTCTAGTCAGAGTGGCTCCAGCGATGTCAGCCGGGAGTTGGGACACATGCGAAGGATCATGGAGAACATGGAGCGGACGCAGGCGGAAAGAACGGCTGCCACTGCTGCACACCAGCGAGAGGTAGATGGGTTCTTCCATGCCCTGCAGACCCTCATCATGGCATTGCTGCTACAAGGCCTGGCGCAGATGAATGCTGCTGCTACCAAACCATCCACATTGCACAGATTTGGTGGCACCCGTTGCACTGCGGCCGGCACGAGTCTACAGCCACGGGACAACGACTTGCGGAGCACTGAGGTAGGGGCACCTGAAGAGCTGAGCGGGTTTGCAGACTGCGATGATGCGTAGGCCTCGATATGCCGTCCTGCCAGTCACGACTCAATATGAATTAAGAGCCCTGCTGGACCACAGTGTATGCCGAAGGCAGCAGTCAGCACACACATGACTCCGTGGTGCGGTGCCGCAGGGTGAGCTGGGGGCCTGTGGCACGGAATCCAGCGATCGGCTGAGGAGGTTGCACTGGCATGTGGTGGGCCCTCTTGGAGACACACCGGTGGTGGAATGTGAGCATTGAGACCTGGGTGCGCAGGGGCGGCTAGTCACCGCTGGGCGGCGGGTGGGTCTGGGGACCAGGGCTGGGGTGCAGCAGGCGCATAGGATCGTGCAGGCACCACCGGTCACCGCAGCGGCCTCGTGGCTGGGTGGGGGGCGCCGCTCTGGCAGACATGACCCTGCATGCGATGACGAGATGTGCGCGGGTTGGCTGGGGACATAGCCACCTCGTCTCCAGTGTAAATCTGGCCATTGAACGTGGTCGGCCACGTGTGTGTAGGCCTATGGACAGGAAATGGCGGACACAGAGACACACGCAGTAGTTACTTTGGTGGCCATCCCAGAACTGAACAACGCCCAGAGCCCCGGGCTATTTATTCACAACATACGACGGCCAAGGAGAAACCGCTCACACTTACAGGGGGGGACAACAAAGCTACATGTCCAAGGTCTTCCCCACTGTCTGAGGGGACCTGTTTGCGTCCACTATCCACAACACTACAAACACCAGCAGCATATGTCCACATGGACATGTCTGTGCTATGCATACTGAACTCTGTCCAGCACATCACCGCCACACTTGGCATTGTGTACATTCTTATTGATGGGTCACTTGCCTACTTCGCACATACTTGGTTCCCACCTCTCCCCACATTCTGCAATTGTGTGGCAGAGGTGCCATGCCGTGGATGGTTTGTCTACATGGCTGGCCACGGTTACCACAGTTACTTGTGTTGTCGTGTCTGGTAGTTACAGGTATGATAAATCCTGCATAATAAGACCGTAACAGAATTTCGTTGGGTCATAACCTTCTTTTACTTTCCTACGAAGGTTACGACCACACAAACTTCTGTTACGGTCTTTTTATACAGGATTAATCATACCTGTAAGCATTCCGGTTAGTCCAACTGCAATGGACTGTACCAGATTACGTTTGTGACTATACGGACGCTTGACCATTTTCACCATTTATCCAAAAGGTTTCTGAATGCTGCCTTTCGGAATTTGGAATTGTATTGGTGAGTTCCCACAGCATATGCAGTCAACTGAATCCACAAGTTGCCCTGATGAAGTTCCCCGTCGGGAATGGAACGTGTTGGCTGAGTATTTCGTATTGTTGATTTATGTATTTGTAATAAAGAACAGTTTTTACACTACTGTTGACTACTGGACTTCATGACATGGGCCACCCCCATTTTAGTGACTACAATCTTGGATCTGGGGCACAGAGATGTCAAGCAACGGCTGACATTGGGGTTGGCTGCGCAAGAACACTACGAAGTTGAACTAGCATGTGGTGCAGATACAGGGACCCGTCATTGCTTTTGTGGACATGCATCCAAGACATGTGTGAGGAAGTTTGATAGGGCTGGCTGTGAGACTCCTCCGAATCTGGCAGTTGTCGGTAGGGAGGTACCACAGGAAAACATGTGCTGCACAGCCAACAGCTTTGTCTGTGGAGGGATGTTGTTTGTATGCTGTGTTTGTACCGTCAGCCTGTGGGCAATGCGGGTCAGGATGTGGAGGATGGTTGTCCTTTTGAGCCTGTAGTGGGCAATGGCATCCTCTGGCGTCAAGTCTCTGAGGCTGGTGCGTTTTGTGAATGTCCGCTGTCTTGTTCTGTGCTGCGTAGGCGTTAGTCCGAGCGGGGGAGTCCGGGGGGAGGTCCTGGGGGTGGTGGCGGTGGGTGTTACGGCCCTCTTGGGTGTCCAAGCTGCATGATCAGTGGCTCCATGACATGTGTTGGTCTTCAGATGTGACTCTGGGCTGGGCTCCCTTTCATACTGCAGGTTGTCATCCAGCTTAACAGTAGTAAAAGGCAGGTGTTAAATCCCTGTTGCTAACGCACCTTATTGCCTGTTTTTGGATCGCTTCGCCGATCTGACTGGTCAATGAGAATATCGTGAAGTGGTGTTTTCGTGTGTTTTTGCACGGGAAAGCCTACTCTGCATATCATTAGCGTTAGTTTTCGCACTCATCTGTGGCGATGTTTATTGCGGCAGCTATCGCTGGAAAACTGGCGATATTGGCAATTAGCACCAGCTTGGGAATAGGGCAATGAATCTATCGCCACTTTTGCGGCGCTAAAGTGCCGATAAATCGGCGATAAGTCCTTGAGAATATGCCCCCAAGTGAATTGAATTTACTTTACATAGTGATATCTCTTATGGATTATGTTGTAACATACTTATTTATGCTCATGTTCCACTTGTAGGTTCTTGTTCTTGTTTTAATATTGTGGCCTAGCCGAAGCCGGATTGACGAGTTGATAGTAAGTACTCCTTGCAACTGTAGTCACTGAGCTAGTTTGCTACACAACATTGTGTTGCTTAGCCAAGATGAGGTAGACACTGTAAGGAGTTCATTGAGACATTGATTTTTCCAGTTGGTCGGTATTTGCCTGGTCTTTAAAGTCTCCAGGAAGATTCCTCGTTGAAAGGGGCACTTGCTTATATTGTTCAGATAGTTTCCTAGGTGAGGAAGCTACTTTGCTAATGACAGCAAGTACAGGGTCATCCCATTCCTAATACTTTGTTAGTTTCAACTTTTTATGAATCCTCCAGGAACATCACCGTCGGCACAAGAACAGTAATGTAAAAATACTTTTAAGAAAAAAAATTATAATTAGGTTAAGAAACGCATTTAGATTAAAAATAACATTTTAAATGCAAAAAGAGATTGAGAAGCAAAAATGACTTTTCAATGCACAAAGGTAGGTGGAAAAACTTCATGTGGGGTCATTGTGTCACATTGAGGTGCAAAATAGCTCAATGCAGGCACAAAATGCTGTACTAAGAAGAACAAGTTACATTTTAAAAGGGCTATTATTTTTGGCCGCACAACGGGATGTAAAATCACTCCATGTGCAACAGAAGCATGAGGTGGAAATCACTCATTATAAATTAGCATAATCAGAAATCTTTTCGGATCCGAGGGGCGGGACTCAAAATACCAAATGGCTGTGGGGGCTGACACATATTCCTTCTTTGTGCATATTTTTGCTTTTTACCAGACTTAAAAAATAAATGGATGCGTAATAAAAATATATTCAAAGGGAAACATCCCCATCTAGTGGTTAAATGCGTACACCACAAGAACCCGTTTTAGTGTACGTGTAGCTAACTAATTCTTAGCAAAAATCTCGCATGAACGAGCAAAGCCTGGTTCGTTTCATCATGTTTGCGTGCAGGATCATGTAATGGTGCCAAAAGATAAATCAACTCTTTCACACTTAGGGCCTCATTTATGGGGTTTTGGTGTAGGGCAGCACTGCAAGTCACCTTGCTGCGCTGCTCTATGTTAAAGTGAAAGGGCAGGAATGCATTGTATTTATCCAATAGCATGCATCCCTATCCTTTCCCCCTGCTCTGGCGCGTTTTCCTTTTCATAAAGTTTTTTCTCATTCTTACGCCTCACCTCAGGAGGCTTAAGGTTTTGGTGCATCCACAGGTTTACATGGTTGAAGTAAACCTGGGGAAGGGTCCATGGGTGTTGCATGGGATCATCCACCGAAAAGCCCATGGAAGCTTCCGAAGCGCAGAGTCAGGCAATACAGCAATTTGTGCTGCCTTACCTCACTCTATATATATGTCTATGAGGTCCTTCAAATAACGCAAAGTAGCTTTGCATGGCCTCATGGATATGATTTCAAGGTTTGCGCTGGCGGACCATCACTTTGCGATGTTCTGGTGGCGCAAAGCGGTCATAAGCATCCCCCTCTGTTTTTGTTTGTTTCTCTAACTTCATTGTGTTTTTGCAGTGGTCTACTGCACTTTCCTCTATTTTTTCATCTATAAGAAGGGGTATTTTGTACTGCCAGTTTAACAGTAAAGTATTGTTAATGCAAATAAACCTTATTCCGGCCTTGTCCTTTCATCCAATTTACTAGCAGATTTAAATATGTCAGTTGGGGCAGATTTATCAATCTTTTCATGCAGCGCATTAAAGCCAGCCACCTTGGTGTGCTGTGTGAAAGGGTACAAATGTGCCATATTTAACATCATATGGTGCATTCCGGTTCTTTCCTAGTGCTGGCGTACTTTTGGCTGCCTAGCTCCAACGCAGGCACCCTTGTGTCATGGTGTAAGGGTGCATACATTGTAGTTAGGATTGTTCTTGTGCAGGGAGGCACACTTAGAAAGAGCACACATAGAAAGAGAAAAAAACAAGGAGAAATAAAGTTATTTCTCCACATAGCGCCTCACCTGGGAAGGCATAGCATTTTGACACATTCGTAGGTCTACCTCTAATGGTAAATCTGGGAATGCATCAAAATCCATGAGTGGATGTTTGGGGACACATACGCTCCACCCATGGAATGCCTTCCTGGTGCAGATTAACGCCAGGCATTGATTCACACTGCCTTGTGTTACTCCAGATTTATCAAGCCATGCAGGGCCACGCATGGTGGTCTTCCGTGGCTTGTTAAGTCCATCTGAGGTTTTGTGTTGCCGTTGCGTCCCCTTTCATGGCACAAGAGCGATGATAAACCTTGATAAATATGTCCATTGCTGACTTTAACACTTCCATTCCATTATTCCTAGCAGCAAAAAAAACATGGTGTTCATCATTGAAAAGTTGCCATTTATTATAATAAAAAATGGATAGTTGAAAAGCTTAAAAGTAGCTATTATAGAGCAAAAACAGTTTAAATGAATATAACTGGCACAACTTAGAAATAACAGGGATTTAGGAGTCTGAGGTACAAATAAATCCTTTGCATGTCTCAAACTAGTTGCAAATGGTTTAAAACCACAAAATAGGCCACTTGCAAGGAATCTAAGCCCACAAAACAATTAATCCTAAAAACAGCAGGGTGTTAATGATTCTTTAAAATGCAACTCAAAATAGCATTTCTAAAACTGAAAACACCAATTACTGATTCACACTATCTATGTACTATAAATTTGCACTTTGAAAAAAGTTGCAAAACTGCAAATTGGTTATGCAATTGACTATCAAGTGGAAACAGGTGGTAACTCGTGCAAACTTTAAGAGATCACCCAACATGCAATGCATGCACAATGTCAACACTCGGTGCTATGCGAAAGAGAAGGCACATCCTAGGAGCCCAGCAGAGGAGGAAGAGGAGAAAAGAGAGAATCTTCGGGCATAGGGTAGCCCTGTCTGAGCAGACTGAGGAGGGGGTTTTAACGAAATATTGGTTAAGTAAGCAGGTGATCCTAAACCTAGTTGAAAATCGGCAGCCTGCTCTGAGCAGGCACACCCAACACAGTTAGGCAATCTCCACACATACCGTTTTTGTGTCCTTCTTCCATCTGGAAGCTACCAACATACATTAGTAGTTCATGGAGTGCCCTATCATGGGGTTTCAGGTACTTCCTGGATTCCACGGTGGGATGGATTCACACATATATCACCTTCCAAAGCAGCCCTGCTGAGTTACAGGCAACGAATGTGCAATATCATGCCATTGCACAATTCCCACGTCACTGAATGTGTAGAGGGAACCCATGTCCTTATTTCTTCCTCTCAGGAAAAAGTACTTATTCTGAAATAGGAAGAGCCAGCACTTCTTGAATATATATGTGGTATCCATATCCACATGCCTCATCACTGACCTAGTTGCAGGGAACCCATGAAGCCCTCATGATTCCTATATATGTTGTCACTGTGTACTGTATTAGTGAGAGGAAAGGTGGGAGACAAAACTGTGATTACACTTTAACATTTGTTTTTTTCTGTGATTTCTTTTACCATATACCACATCCAACAGTTCACTGTGCCAAACGTACAGCAGGTGATTAACCACCACAGTACTGTGGGGTTCATCACAGAGCATTGCATTTGGCTGGGCCATGTTTTAAAAACGTGTTTAAGGTTTGCACACCCTACAGTAAGGCTTGTAAATCCTTTTTGACTTGTGGACTTTTCATAGGGTCTGTTGACCTGATTCTAGGTACACAATCTCATGTATGGTCCAGCACCGGCTCATATCACCTGCCTTCGTTTACAATTGTTGGCAAAGAAGATTCCTGTGGATTTGCAGTCTCTTAGAATGAGTCTGATTTAGATTCAGGCTTTCCACAGACCGCCAGAATCATGGGGGCGCAGAGGTGGCGGTCTTTAGACCGCCCAATTACAACTAGGGTGGTCAGACCACCATTGCACCACCACAACCACCAGGGGTCAGTGATCCATGCCGATGGCGTGATGGTCTTGAGGTCACCATATGCTTGGCGGGACCGCCGCAGTTCCTCCAAACATATTGCGAGTTTCCTCTCTGCTATGGTTTTTGTGGCGGTTCCTCCTCCATGAAAATCGGGGTGGAGAGGAAACAAAGGGAGCCCTACAGGGCCCGCCTGTTGCCTCTGGACCATGGGGTGAGTGCAGGGGGGCACATGTTGTGCTCCCTTGTGTGGATGCACCCCAGTCCCTGCACAGCATGAATTGTACTAGTCCATGCCGTGCAGGTACTGAATTGACGCCCCCTTTGCTGTGCCTAATTCATAGGCACTGAAGAACCAGAACCAATTGGGCCTGGCGGCGCAGGGTACGCCTTAATCTCCTGGGTTCTCCTGCTTCAGCTAACAGAGACACGGGGACACTCTGTCGGCGTAAAAGATCAGATTTTATTAGCTGCAGCTAGTACAGTTGTCCTAGAAGTACACACGGTATGTTCTCAGGAGACTGCCACTTCGCTCCGTGGCGCACAATCTTATATAGTACATAGGTGACATATACATTAACGAAGGACAAACCTAAAACATACATAGAGGACCAGTAGGAATAGTTAAAGACAGAACATGTCCAATAGAAAAGGTTGAAAAACAAAGATATCGAGTAACTCAAAGAAGCCTCTCCTCCAACTGTGTTTGCCATCCCTCCCACAGGTTAAGGTATTAACGTGTCCGCAACTGACTTGCAGGTGGCGTGATACGTTTGTGTGTTTTGGAGGACAGTTGTGAAACAAGAGAATACGAGCGGAGGACAACGAAGGCCAGAAGACAAGATAAGATCAGAAGAGAATAGTGTGAACCAACAGATAGTTAAGACAGGGATTGGGAAAACCAGACAGGGATTAGTGTACTCGGCCAGTCTCTAACACCAGCTTCGTAAGCAGAGGCACAAGACTATTTTGACACAATATTGCAGGAAAAGCAGAAAAGACTTCATTCGTCGTGCTGCCTGAGTGAGGGCAACACAAAATGGCGGCGGAGCACAAAATGGCGGCTCAATGCGATCGTGATCGAAAATCGAATTTCCTCAGACCCTCCTTTTGCCAGAACTCAGGCAAGATTCATAGACTCACGTCAATCTGAGTCAATGTCGATGGCCATGAGGTCATAAAGCTGTTGCTGTAACATCATTCTAATATTCTCTGTTCTTTGTGCCTTGGGTTTTGGAATGCACATAGTAGCACAAAGGTCGCAGATGGCGGGACCACAGTGCATACAAAGGCAACAAGAGAAAATGATGGCTAAAACCATACTGAGGAATGTTAGTACTTTCCAACCCCATTTGGACAGTAGTCCCCAAAACCATCCCAATAATGACCAATCTCCTTCGTCCTAATGAATCGACTCAGAGATTATATGTAATTTAGAGATGGCCTGGTATACTGTCGGAGCGTCATCAGGTATATAAATACAGCAACTAGATCTGATCAATGTACAGACTCCACCACGATCTGCAAGAATAACATCTAGGGCAACTCGGTTCTGTAAAGTCATAAGACGATCTGCTTGTAGTTCCGCTGTAATATTACTTAAAGCTCCTACAGTGATGTCTATGGTAGTCTCTACAACACGAACCAGTTGCCTCATATTCCTGCTGCTTGCCATAGGACCCCAAAAAGGAAGAAATCCCTTAAGGAAGTCTCCTCCCTCTTGTCCTGCTGTGTCTTTGGAATCAATAATTCCTCTGCCATATCTTTTTTTATGGAAATTTGAAGAAGCGGTGTATGTAGGGGGAAGAAGAAAAGCTATATAGCAAGTTCCAGAAAAACCAGTCGGCAACCATGTATAGGCTCTATCGTGACAGATGAAATATGTGCCCTGAGATGGCACTAATGGCGGCGAATTCTGAGAGGAATGAATGTAAATATGGGAACAATAGATTTTTCTTTGTTCGGGGTTAGTAGTTTGACCATTGATTTGCAAACAGAAATTGCCTTGATGAGGTACAGTCCAAATCGTTGGAGATTCTCCTTGTTTGACCTTATCACTAAGCTTTGTGATGTAATGAGTGACATTCCAATTTTCTTTCATCGACAGCAATTTTGCTATTTTCCATGATTTTAGCCATAGCTATCATTCCCTTTATCAATGAACTATGACTGAAATCTGGACCACCAATATAAGAACTGACAGGTCGTTTAAATCGGCTTTGATAGGCGTTAGAGAAAATTACAAAATAAGCCCAAGCAGAACCTTCATAAGAGAATGGAAGGACTAAATATGGCATCCCTTTTTCTGTGGTATGTGGCATTAATCACCACACCCAACAATCAGTTGTATTAATTACTAATTGGTGTTGGTGTAATAATTGAATAAACAAATTATTGTAGTATTCAATTCTTCTAACGAGTTCATGTTGAGGAAGTGTATGAAACAGATGTGGAGAAATAGTGGAATAAGAAGGCACAGTGACAGAAGAAGGCACAACTTTTTGCTGCATAGCATAAACAATCCAACCTATACACGCCAATAGAATACACAATAATAGAAAAACACATAAAGTTATACCACAACGACTGTATATTATTTTAAAATAACTGTTTTTCATTTTGCTCTTTCTCTCTTTTTCGCCTAATGTAGTTTCCATCTTCTAAATGGATGCTCACGGCAATCTTCCTTAATTACTTGATCACGATTGTCTGCCGTCCTATGACACTGCAAGTCCTGCAGGCCTATTGCCACTACTCAGGTCACAACCAAGACTCCTACCGTGACCCTGCAACCGGGATAGAAACTACATAGAAGAGAGATTTTTAAATTTTCTTCTTCAGTCTGGGTCTCAAATCGTAATGAGCTTTATCAGGTACAGTCTGATCCTGAAACAGTGTTCGTGGATTTGTGGTATTCAGACGAAAATGTGGTGGTACAGCTTCTTGGAGAGTGTTGTCGCTTTCTTTTTCCGACAGTGTTCCATTCAAACGTGCATCACTAAAGGGTACAAATCGGAGAACCTTCTCGCTTTCAGAGTCACTTATACCCTTACGGACCCACTGATCAAAGAGCAAAGGCAAAGGAACATTCTTGCAGTGCATGCCGTGAATCCAGTTCTTCTTTCCTTCAACCTTCACTGCTGTACGAGTTGTCAGGAGGACCTGACGGGGCTCTCTCCAGCGAGGCTCCAAGTTCTTCGTCCTTTGAAAATTCTTCACACAAACCCAGTCACCTGGTTGGATGGAATGACCTGAGTCTGTGGAGGCCTCTGGCAGAGCGCTCTGAACCTGTTGATGAAGAACACGCAATTTAGTTGTAAGGTCGTGCAAGTAATCAATCAACATTGGGTATGGCAAGTCTGAATACTTTTTAGGGCGAGGGACTCCCCATATATTAGCTGGGCATCCAAAAACGATCTCAAAAGGGCTAAGTCCCAAACGAGACTGCACAGCCGTTCTGGTAGATAGAAGGGCCAAAGGTAGTGCATCGGGCCAACTAAGGCCTGTACTAGCCTGCACTTTCGCAAGCTTAAGCTTTAAAGTACCATTGTAGCATTCCACTAGACCCGCTGACTGTGGATGGTTTGCTGCATGGAACTTCTGTCTTATACCAAGACCTGCACAAACCTTTTGCATGACTTGGCCCACAAATTCGCTCCCATTGTCACTCCAGACAATGCGCGGCAAACCAAATCTAGGGAAAAACTATTTAAGAAGTGCTTTGGCTGTAGATGAAGCAGTATTACCTTTCAGGGGGTAAGCCTCTATCCATCGGGAAAAGGCACATACCACCACTAGAACATATTTGCGATTGTTGCATCGTTCCATGTGAATGTAATCGATTTGCAACACCTCAAATGGATAGGTCGGAGGAGCAAAGTGACCTGCTGGAGTTGGGGTTCCCTTTCCAGGATTGTACATTAAGCAAATAATGCAATGTTTCACTATATTGTCTGCACACTTCGGTATTCCTTCGTTCTGCCACACTGGAGCCAGAAGCTTGCATATTCCTTTCGCACTTAGGTGGGCTGGACCATGCGCCATAGTAACTACAGGTAGTACATAAGCGTCTGGTAACAGCCAACGTTGGTGCTCGGATAATTCTACCCAACACCCCATCTCATCTAACATTCCTGTACTTTCTTTCCATCTACTCAATTCTTTCTCTGTAGCCTCTTCTTGAATTGATTTCACACTTTCTACTGTATCCTCATACATTTCTCTTTCTCTGACCCAATTTGCAGGGCCTGCAACATACATGCGACTTGTAGCATCTCTGGCTGTCTTTTTCGCTACCTTATCCGCAAATGCATTCCTGCGACCAATATCGTCAACAATCTTCTTATGTGCACTACACTTCACAATTGCTATTTGGGTAGGCAAAGCAAGTGATTCAAGAAGGTCAGTCACCAACTGACCATGTTGTATCTTAGTGCCGTGGGAAGTAAGAAATCCCCTTTCTTTCCACAAACGTCCAAAATTGAATGCTACACCAAAAGCATACTGACTGTCGGTGTACACGTTCACTCTTTTTCCTTTGGATAACACACACGCTCTGGTTAAGGCTATCAGTTCAGCTGCCTGAGCTGAATTATGTCTGATGCGTGCTGTTTCCACGACTGTATGAAAAGTAGTGACAGCATAGGCTGAAGTTGTCTCTCCATTAGGAAGCTTAAAACGAGAACCATCTACCCATAGCGTTCCATCCGGATTCACTAATGGTGTATCTGTTAAGTCAATTCTACCCTTTGTCTCTTCCTCAGTACGAAAGAAACAATCATGTTGTTCCTGAACACCTTTCTCTTCTGGAAGAGGCAACAGAGTAGCTGGATTTAAGGTATTACATCGTTTGATGTGCACGTGACTAGACAAAAGCGTCAGAACATATCCAGACAAACGAGCACTCGTGAGATGCTGTGTTTTTGTTCTGTTTAGCAAAGTATCCACTGCATGTGGCACCATAACAATGAGAGTGTTATCTAGCACCACTCCAGCAGACTGTCGAATAGAAATTGCTGCTGCTGCTGTCGCTTTGAGACAACTAGGCAATGCTTTAGCTGCTGGATCTAACGTAGCCGAAAAATAGGCACATGGCCGCTGTTTATCTCCAAATCGCTGTGTTAAGACTGACAACGCACAACCTTCTCTTTCATGAACATAGAGCGTAAAAGGTTTACTGTAATCAGGAGTACCTAGTACAGGAGCAGAACACAGAGCAGTACGTAAGTTAGTAAAACTCCTCTGACAGTCGTCAGTCCATGGAAGGGGCTGAGGCGTATCTTTCAAAGTGAGTGCCAACAAAGGTTTGGCCAACAGAGAGAAGTTAGGGATTCACTGCCTACAATAGGAAGTAATGCCCAAAAAGGCACGTACCTCTCTTTGTGTGGATGGCGCAGACATTTGCACAATAGCTTGGATACGTTCTGGGGTTAATCGTCTTCCCTCCTTTGATAAGAGATGACCCAAGTAGATAACCTCTCGACGAACATATTGTAGCTTAGAAGGTGAAACCTTATGCCTAAAGTGAGATATACACCAGAAGGAGAACAAGATATAGTGGCATGCAGTCTTTTTAATAGATCCAAGCCCAATAGATTCTTGCCGCAACCATTCGTTAAGAGAAGCGGAACTTCTAAATCAAAAGGACCAATTGAAATAGGCAAAGGGCAAGAAACCGGATTACAAACTGGGGTGCCAGAAAAACCTACAGATACATTTGTTAAGCAAGACAAAGGTGCCCCAGGGAGTTTTGAATGAATGATAGAACTTCTCATCGCACCAGTATCTAAAAGAAATGGCTCTGAAACACCCATTGTAGTGACATTAACATAAGGTCCATTCTGATCTACTGGAATCGACACAACTCCCTTACTTTGTCCATGGCTGTCCTAGTTAACATGAAGACTTTCATTCCCGTCTCCAACATAACAATCCTCATTGTAATACTGTGTAGACCGAGCGTGGTACAGCTTCTTGGAGAGTGTCATCGCTTTCTTTTTCCGACAGTGTTCCATTCAAACGTGCATCACTAAAGGGTACAAATCGGAGAACCTTCTCGCTTTCAGAGTCACTTATACCCTTACGGACCCACTGATCAAAGAGCAAAGGCAAAGGAACCTTCTTGCAGTGCATGCCGTGAATCCAGTTCTTTTTTCCTTCAACCTTCACTGCTGTGCGAGTTGTCAGGAGGACCTGACGGGGCTCTCTCCAGCGAGGCTCCAAGTTCTTCGTCCTTTGAAAATTCTTCACACAAACCCAGTCACCTGGTTGGATGGAATGACCTGAGTCTGTGGAGGCCTCTGGCAGAGCGCTCTGAACCTGTTGATGAAGAACACTCAATTTAGTTGTAAGGTCGTGCAAGTAATCAATCAACATTGGGTATGGCAAGTCTGAATACTTTTTAGGGCGAGGGACTCCCCATATATTAGCTGGGCATCCAAAAACGATCTCAAAAGAGCTAAGTCCCAAAGGAGACTGCACAGTCGTTCTGGTAGATAGAAGGGCCAAAGGTAGTGCATCGGGCCAACTAAGGCCTGTACTAGCCTGCACTTTCGCAAGCTTAAGCTTTAAAGTACCATTGTAGCATTCCACTAGACCCGCTGACTGTGGATGGTTTGCTGCATGGAACTTCTGTCTTATACCAAGACCTGCACAAACCTTTTGCATGACTTGGCCCACAAATTCGCTCCCATTGTCACTCCAGACAATGCGCGGCAAACCAAATCTAGGGAAAAACTCTTTAAGAAGTGCTTTGGCTGTAGATGAAGCAGTATTATCTTTCAGGGGGTAAGCCTCTATCCATCGGGAAAAGGCACATACCACCACTAGAACATATTTGAGATTGTTGCATCGTTCCATGTGAATGTAATCGATTTGCAACACCTCAAATGGATAGGTCGGAGGAGCAAAGTGACCTGCTGGAGTTGGGGTTCCCTTTCCAGGATTGTACATTAAGCAAATATTGCAATGTTTCACTATATTGTCTGCACACTTCGGTATTCCTTCGTTATGCCACACTGGAGCCAGAAGCTTGCATATTCCTTTCGCACTTAGGTGGGCTGGACCATGCGCCATAGTAACTACAGGTAGTACATAAGCGTCTGGTAACAGCCAACGTTGGTGCTCGGATAATTCTACCCAACACCCCATCTCATCTAACATTCCTGTACTTTCTTTCCATCTACTCAATTCTTTCTCTGTAGCCTCTTCTTGAATTGATTTCACACTTTCTACTGTATCCTCATACATTCCCCTTTCTCTGACCCAATTTGCAGGGCCTGCAACATACACACGACTTGTAGCATCTCTGGCTGTCTTTTTCGCTACCTTATCCGCAAATGCATTCCTGCGACCAATATCGTCAACAATCTTCTTATGTGCACTACACTTCACAATTGCTATTTGGGTAGGCAAAGCAAGTGATTCAAGAAGGTCAGTCACCAACTGACCATGTTGTATCTTAGTGCCGTGGGAAGTAAGGAATCCCCTTTCTTTCCACAAACGTCCAAAATTGAATGCTACACCAAAAGCATACTGACTGTCGGTGTACACGTTCACTCTTTTTCCTTTGGATAACACACACGCTCTGGTTAAGGCTATCAGTTCAGCTTCCTGAGCAGAATTATGTCTGATGCGTGCTGTTTCCACGACTGTATGCAAAGTAGTGACAGCATAGGCTGAAGTTGTCTCTCCATTAGGAAGCTTAAAACGAGAACCATCTACCCATAGAGTTCCATCCGGATTCACTAATGGTGTATCTGTTAAGTCAATTCTACCCTTTGTCTCTTCCTCAGTACGAAAGAAACAATCATGTTGTTCCTGAACACCTTTCTCTTCTGGAAGAGGCAACAGAGTAGCTGGATTTAAGGTATTACATCGTTTGATGTGCACGTGACTAGCCAAAAGCGTCAGAACATATCCAGACAAACAAGCACTCGTGAGATGCTGTGTTTTTGTTCTGTTTAGCAAAGTATCCACTGCATGTGGCACCATAACAATGAGAGTGTTATCTAGCACCACTCCAGCAGACTGTCGAATAGAAATTGCTGCTGCTGCTGTCGCTTTGAGACAACTAGGCAATGCTTTAGCTCCTGGATCTAACATAGCCGAAAAATAGGCACATGGCCGCTGTTTATCTCCAAATCGCTGTGTTAAGACTGACAACGCACAACCTTCTCTTTCATGAACATAGAGCGTAAAAGGTTTACTGTAATCAGGAGTACCTAGTACAGGAGCAGAACACAGAGCAGTACGTAAGTTAGTAAAACTCCTCTGACAGTCGTCAGTCCATGGAAGGGGCTGAGGCGTATCTTTCAAAGTGAGTGCCAACAAAGGTTTGGCCAACAGAGAGAAGATAGGGATTCACTGCCTACAATAGGAAGTAATGCCCAAAAAGGCACGTACCTCTCTTTGTGTGGATGGCGCAGACATTTGCACAATAGCTTGTATATGTTCTGGGGTTAATCGTCTTCCCTCCTTTGATAAGAGATGACCCAAGTAGGTAACCTCTCGACGAACATATTGTAGCTTAGAAGGTGAAACCTTATGCCTAAAGTGAGATATACACCAGAAGGAGAACAAGATATTGTGGCATGCAGTCTTTTTAATAGATCCAAGCCCAATAGATTCTTGCCGCAACCATTCGTTAAGAGAAGCGGAACTTCCAAATCATACGGACCAATTGAAATAGGCAAAGGGCAAGAAACTGGATTACAAACTGGGGTGCCAGAAAAACCTACAGATACATTCGTTAAGCAAGACAAAGGTGCCCCAGGGAGTTTTAAATGAATGATAGAACTTCTCATCGCACCAGTATCTAAAAGAAATGGCTCTGAAACACCCATTGTAGTGACATTAACATAAGGTCCATTCTGATCTACTGGAATCGACACAACTCCCTTACTTTGTCCATGGCTGTCCTAGTTAACATGAAGACTTTCATTCCCGTCTCCAACATAACAATCCTCATTGTAATACTGTGTAGACCGAGCGTTTTGCTGATCAAAGTAGTTCACGGAACTAGAGGGAGGAAGGGAACGCTGTTCTTGGGTCAATATACCTCGACCTCTACCTCTGTTTGCTGACTGGAGGCCAGCACGACCTCGTGGAGCAGATAGTGTCCCATTACGCTGCAATAAAACCGGACAATTATTCTTGAAATGACCTTCCTCTCTACAATAGGCACATTGATTAGGACCTAACAAAGGTCTCGGAATATATGGCTCAGGCCTTTGATACACCCTCTGAAACTGTGGAGGCTGTTGAAACTGGGGCTGAGCATAACGAGGTGGATAAGCTTGTTGCAAGAGAACCTTAGTTTTCAATTCTTTAGTCTTTTTCTCTTGCTTATCTTTTTCTTCTTTATCTCTATTTTCATAATATTGAGCAGTAGCCAATATCTGAGCTGAAGAAGCAACAGCCCATGAACTTTCGGAGTCTTTCAGCTTATGCAACAACTCGGGGAGCAAATTAAATACAAACTTATCTACAAATAATCGCTGTCCACCCTCTGTAGTCATATCCTGACCACTATGATCGATGAATGTCTCCTCGAAACGAGTGAAGAAATCGGAAACACTCTCATCTTTCTTCTGTTTACATGCGGCTAGTTTATCCCAGTTAACTCTCAAGGCAGGCATCATCGTTTTCATTAATGTAATAATCCTACCAGGGATTTCTGAAATCAAAGCCTCAGGCTTCGCACCACCCACTTGGTCTCTATCTGCGGCAATTATAGCATCCCAATCTCCACCTAATTCTTGGGCATGATTCTCTTTATGAATCCTAGCCCATAATGCTTGTGGAACTACATTCCCCATCAACATATCAATATCCGCTAATTTCATGATGCAGGCTTCAACAGTCTGTGACAATTCTTTATAATAACCTGCAGGGTTCTTACGAGGATCCGGTAGAGACTGTTTAAGGGCTAAAACTTCAGACCTTTTCCAGGGCACATGTACCCATATACGCTGGAAATGAGCAGGAATAGCTAAGTTAGCACCTGCTGCTGGGACCTCTTCTCTCCATACCGGAGGAACCACTCTCATTGGATAATTTTTCAGTGTCAACCTAACTGAGGGATCGGAATCTAAAAAAGTCTGTGAAGTAAATAAGTTTCTAAAGGAAACAAGTGTCTTTACAGCGTCCTCAACCTTAGAACCCACAATGAGTCCCTTATCAAAATTAGCCTGAATATCTAACAGACCCTGAGGAACCGAACCCAGGTCCATATTCTCCCAACCTTTAACAAGAGTATCACACATAACATTGAAAACATAGCTCTGTGTAGGCGCATTCCACTGTGAGAAGGTAGGCATAATGTCGGGTACACTATACCGAGGACCCTTCTCAATCCATTTGCGAGCGAAAGAGTCCAACCTTTCTCGTTCTTCGGAAGTTGGGAACTGACTACGAGACTGTCTTCGAGAAAAAGCCGGAGACACATTTAATGCCTCAAAGAAAGGAGATAAAAGACCAGAGACCGTTTCTGTGAGTCGTTTACGCATAGACGGAGAATTGGACATAAGGATAGGGGACAAGGTATTAGGCAAACTAATGGTAGGGAAATCAGTAATTACCGGAGGAGCGGAAGGCAAAGAAGTTGAAGGTAAAGGAGTCGAAGGTAAAGCTGGCAAAGGCGGCAATACTTGAGGGGGCAAATGTGGAAGAGCCGGAGCAAGCGGAGGCGCAACTGGCGGCTGAACAGGCTGTAACAACGGGGGTGCATTAGCACCTTGTACATAGGGCGGAGGCAATCTTAATAGGTGAGACATCAAGGGATCCTCTTCTAAATCCTTTCTTTTATCAGAGGGGGAAGCTGGCAACATCGGATAGCATTTATCTATTGCCATACGATGCTGTCTCTCTGAAATTTCCATCGTATTATCAACTTAATCATCTTTAAACTGCTGAGCAGCCTGTATAATTGTCATACTCTGTGCTTTCTTATCTCGTTTTTCTTGCTTAATTTTTCTCTGTTTGGCTTCCTTACGCCAAAGGCGGAAAGAGTCAAACATTGCCGGCCGGGCTTTTCTTTTAAATAAAATAGTTTCCAAATTGTCTAGTATGTCGGACTCAAAGCTACCATTTTCTGGCCATTTTAAAACACCATCATTCTTCGTGTATCGAATCCATGCCTTGTTGAAGGCAATGGGGCCAACACCATGTTTGGAATAGAGCTCATAAGTGGGAGTTCCAACCGAAGGAATCGGACAAGAGTCCTCCAGCCGGGAATCCCTATTACAACCAAAGCAACAAAGTTTCTCAAACTTAGTCAGACCAGGCATCGTTATTTCACTGGACTGTTCACAAACATCAAGGGGGTTAAATACTTAACACAGCACAAGTGAACTTACCCCTCGGCTTCGGTTACTGCAATACCCAAATCAAAGACCCAAAGAACCTAAGAACCAAAGAACCAAAGAACCAAAGAACCAAAGAACCTAAGGACCAAAGAACCAAAGAACCAAATGTGGGAGCGACCCACCAATACTTAACTAAGATGTCTTCTTACACCAACAGAGGCCCCGTCTATCGTCTCGCTTTACCATACATCATCGAAAAGAGGGCCAAGGCAGGGCGGCAGTCAGGGCAGCATTCGTCAGTAGCTGTCAGGAAGGAGTAACCACACTGCAAAAGACCTTCGGACCACTTTCGACATACAGGGGTCGCTTGACGTGGCTCGCGATTCCTCCAGAATTTTCTTGCGGGTTCCTCATGACCTTCAGGCAGAACCACTACCTCTGAAGCCGCACACCGTTGGGCGCCAGTTGAAGAACCAGAACCAATTGGGCCTGGCAGCGCAGGGTACGCCTTAATCTCCTGGGTTCTCCTGCTTCAGCTAACAGAGACACGGGGACACTCTGTCGGCGTAAAAGATCAGATTTTATTAGCTGCAGCTAGTACAGTTGTCCTAGAAGTACACACGGTATGTTCTCAGGAGACTGCCACTTCACTCCGTGGCGCACAATCGTATATAGTACATAGGTGACATATACATTAACGAAGAACACACCTAAAACATACATAGAGGACCAGTAGGAATAGTTAAAGACAGAACATGTCCAATAGAAAAGGTTGAAAATCAAAGATATCGAGTAACTCGAAGAAGCCTCTCCTCCAACTGTGTTTGCCATCCCTCCCACAGGTTAAGGTATTAACGTGTCCGCAACTGACTTGCAGGTGGCGAGATACGTTTGTGTGTTTTGGAGGACAGTTGTGAAACAAGAGAATACGAGTGGAGGACAACGAAGGCCAGAAGACAAGATAAGATCAAGAGAGAATAGTGTGAACCAATAGATAGTTAAGACAGGGATTAGGAAAACCAGACAGGGATTAGTGTACTCGGCCAGTCTCTAACACCAGCTTCGTAAGCAGAGGCACAAGGCTATTTTGACACAAAAATTGCAGGAAAAGCAGAAAAGACTTCGTTCGTCGTGCTGCCTGAGTGAGGGAAACACAAAATGGCGGCGGAGCACAAAATGGCGGCTCAATTCGATCGTGATCGAAAATCGAATTTCCTCAGCACCACTGTGGGAACTTCAAAGAACTGCCATCCAGTTACTAAAAAAGTCAAATTATGGCAGGTGGTGTGCACATGGGTTTGGCGGTGTGGCAGCAGCGCGGTCCCATTTCCGCACCACCAAACTCGTAATCAGGCCTTTATGGGACTATTCACAAACTACATTTTGTAGTAAGTTTAGAAAGTACTACAATAGTACTGCAAGTGTACTGCAAAATGCTTTCCACATACCTACATGCAGTGGTCCATGCTTCCATGAGTCATGTGTTTTGGGTGTGCAGATCTTTGCACTGACTTCAGAGATCTCTACACATGTAAGTATATGTTTTAGTAGAAAATGTGGGTTGAACAGATGGGAGAGATTGGAAAACGGGGGGTGGGGTTTAGGGAGGAAAAAGGAGGGGTTTAAGTTAGGTTAGGAATCTACAAAACCGTAAGCCCATTGCTTTTCACAAACTGCCATCCATAGTTACTGCAGCCATTAAGTATCCAAAACAGTTGTAAATGTATTCTAGCCCAGAATTAGAGTAAGTCCAGCACCACACATTGCCAAACACTGTTATTGCAACTCTGGTTGAAAATAATTGGAGGTAGGAACTTAAAATAAATCCCAAAAGGAACTGATGTTAAAATGATTCAATTCAATAAATTAATTTTACTTAATTTTAAAATGTTTTCTATAAAGAAAACATAGTTATTATCATATTTTAAAACATTTTAATAACCTTTTTCAAAATTTAATTTAAGAATACAATTTACTAAAAGTATTTAAATTACTTTTAATTAATTTAGTACATCACTTTTAATATATCTAAGACACAATAAAAATATAACTAGCTTACTTTAGGGGGATTTTTCTAAATTTCAAGTTCAGAAAATTATTTTATTGAAATGTAATTCATGTAACATACATACATTTTACATTTAAAATGTGGATTTTAATGCTGTAAAAGTTTTATATTGATCTACATTAAAAAAAGACATAAAAATAATTACTATTGAAATTTAGCAGAAAACTTTTTTTTCTAGTTTTTTTGAAGTTGATAAACTCTTAAACGTTTCCCTATATTTTACAATAGGGAGCTCCCCACCCTGTTTGAGGAGGTCACAGACAAGTATATGGAACATCCACTATGTATGTAAAGTCACTAACTTACCAGTTATATTTGACATTTTTACTTATCCCTCCCCCTGTTTCAGGGGGTGGACTAAGTAAAAATGGAACTCTCCACTTCTGAGTAACTTTTCATTCATAAATGATGAATAGCCAAAAGTATTAAAGTTACTAGGCCCGGGTGAAATTTAAATGATGGTGCTGTAATTTACATAATTTTGCGAATTTCACATTATGTCCATTACTCGAAATTCCCTAAAAGACATGTAGGGGCATATTCTCTAGAACACATCGCCGTTTTAGCGGCACTTTTCCACCATAAAAGTGGCGATAGATTTATCGCCCTATTCACAAGCCTGCGCTAACAGCCGACATAGTCAGTTCACCTGCGATAGCTGCCGCTAAAAACATCGCCAAGGTTGACAGCGACAACTAACGCAAATCATATGCAGAGTAGGCGTTCCCGTCCAAAAACTCACGATAACACCACTTTGCGATATTCTCAACGACCAGCCAGATCGGTGATGCGGTCCAAAAACAGGTGATAAGGCACGTTAGCAGCAGGGACTTAAGACCTGCTTTTTTCTGGTCTTAAGTGGGACGAAAACCTGCAGTAGAAAGGGAGCCAAGCCCAGAGCCACATCTGAAGACCAACAGATGCCATGGAGCTACTAATCATGCATCTTTGAGACCCAAGAAGACCACAACCCCCATGCCACCACCCACAGGACCACCCCCACCCCCACCCCCACGACCACCTCCCGGACTACCACCAAGGCAGCGCAGAACAAGACAGCGGACCTTCAAAAAGCGCACCAGCCTCAGAGACTTAATGCCAGAGGATGTCATTGCCCACTAGAGGCTCAAAAGGACAACCATCCTCCGCATCCTGGCCCACATTGGCCACAGGCTGACAGCACCAACACAGCGAACAACCAACATCCCTCCGCAGACAAAGCTGCTGGCTGTGCTGCACTTGTTGGCCTCTAGTACTTTCCAACCAACAACTGCCAGAGCTGGAGGAGTCTCACAGCCAGCCCTATCAAAGTTCCTCAAACCTGTCTTGGATACCATCATCTGCTTGATACCCCAGCACCTTCACTTCCCCCACACTGCGCAGAAACAGCTGGAGACCAAGCAAGGCTTCTACACCATAGCTGGCTTCCCGCATGTGTTGGGGGCAATTGACTGCACACATGTCCGACTTGTGCCCCCTGCCGACACTGCACACAATTACCGCAACAGAAAGCACATGCATTCCATCAAAGTGCAGGCAATAATGGACCACCGGGGACTGTTCACCAATATCGTCGCCAACTTCCCAGGTAGTGTGCATGATTCCTACATCTTCCGACAGTCCATCATCAACCAGCGCTTTCAGGATGGCACCTATGGAAATGGGCTGCTCGTTGGTAAGTACCAACGGAACACACCACACACCTCAACTCCACAATCATACAACTCCCAACTGTGGGAATGCACACGTAACAAAATCACATACAACATGCCAAACAACATGCCCACCTACCAGACACGACAACACAAGTAACGATGGTAATAGGGGCCAGACATGTAGACAAACCCTCAACAAAGGCATAGCCCCTCTGCCACACAATTGCAGAATGTGGGGAGAGGTGGGAACCAAGAATCTGCGAAGGAGGCAAGTGACCCATGAATAAGAATGTACACAATGCCAAGTGTGGCGGTGATGTGCTGGACAGTCTTGAGTAAGCAGAGCACAGACATGTCCATGTGGACATATACTGCTGGTGTTTGTAGTGTTGTGGACAGTGGACGCAACCATGTTACCTCTTGGCAGTGGGGAAGACCTTGGACATGTAGCTATGTTGCCCCCCCTGTAAGCGTAAGTGTAGTGGGCTGGGCCGGAGTACGTCAGTCCAGCGTAGGAGTGTGAATAAATAGCCCGGGCTCTGGGCGTGGTTCACTTCTGGAACAGTCACCAAAGTAACTACTGCATGTGTCTCTGTGTCTGCCATATCCTGACCATAGGCCTACACACACGTGGCCGACTACCTCCAACGGACAAATCTACACCGGCGACAAGGTGGCTACATCACACGCCACCTGACTCACATCTCGTCATCGCCTGCAGGGACGTGTCTGCCAGGGCGGCGACCCTCACCCTGCCACGAGGCTGCCGCCGTGACCGGTGGTGCCTGCGTGATCCTGTGCGAATGTTGCACCCCAGCCCGCTGGTCCCCAGACCCATCCAACACCCAGCGGTGATTGCCCGCCCCTGCGCACTCAGGCGTCACTGCTCACCTACCATCACCGGCGTGTCTCCAAGAGGACCCAACACGTGCAGGTGCAATCTTCGAGCCTGAGGCCCGCAAGCTTGGCAGCATCCTCAGTCGATCTCTGGCTTCCACACACCAGGCCATCAGCGCACCCAGTGGCACTGCACCGTGCAGCTCTATGTGTGCTGACTGCTCATTTCGGCCTACACTGCGGTCCAGCAGGTTTCAGACAAATCCATTCCAGTCTGCCCCAACAGGCCTACTGTATCATCGCAGGCTGCACACCTGCTCAGCTCTTCAGGTGGGCCTAGCTCAGTGCACCACAAGTCATCATCACATGGCAGTAGGCCCGTGCCGGACGCAGTGCCTAAGGTGCCACTACCAAAGTGCACCACAAGTCATTGTCCAGCCTCCAGACCACGGCATCATCGCAGGCTGCACACCCGCTCAGCTCTTCCGGTGGGACTAACTCAGTGCACCACAAGTCATCGCCATGTGGCGGTAGGCCCGTGCCGGATGCAGTGCCTCAGGTGCCTCTACCTCAGTGCACCATAAGTCATCGTCCAGCCTCCAGGCCACGGCATCATCGCAGGCTGCACACCTGCTCAGCTCTTCCAGTGGGACTAACTCAGTGCACCACAAGTCATCGCCACGTGTCGGTAGGCCCGTGCCAGACGCTGTGCCTCAGGTGCCACTACCTCAGTGCACCGCAAGTCATCATCCTGTGGGGCTACCCCACAAGTCCGCCTCCAGCAGCCAACAGCATGTCCTCTCTAAGGCCACTGGAGCCCTTCGCAGTCACGGGGCCACCCCCCTCCCAGGCAGGCTGCTGGACCACCAGGAGGAACTGCCACTGTGGATTGACCTGCTGCCAATTGGGAGGGGGAACTTCAAGGATTTCTCCTCTACTGAGGGACCTGGTGTGCTAGCCTGCCTGTGCCCAGCGCTGTTTGGATCCGGCACATGGAGAGCGCTGGAAATTCACCCTGCTCTTCCCCTGCTGAGCGTCTTTTTTTATTTGGGGAAAAGAGCTTGCAGAGTCTTCTGGTGGCTGAAATGAAAGCGCATGGTGAACGCTCGCCCGTGTGGAAAGCTGCATCATCTGAGCCATACGTCGCGGAGACTCCTTAAATGGTGACCGGGAGCGGCTGTGCCGGGATCCCGTGAATCGCCGCATGGACCGGAAGACAAGCGTGGAGAGCCTGACTTGGGGCGTGGCCGGGCAGTGGAAGCCAGGCGGAGGTGCAGCCTGGTTGTAGGCGGGGCTCCGGTGTTTAAGGAGAGCCCAGCATGTGGCCAAGACGGTGGGGAGTGAGACAGGTGGGAAAAGAAGCCATTGGGTGTGTTCCAGTCGAAGGAGGTCCAGTTGCACAAAGGGTGGGGGGGGGCTGCTAGAGCTGAGAGGAGAGCAAATCAAGCCCCAAGGAGACCACAGAAGCTGCGCAGAGCAGATCAGACACGACTGAGACTTTGCTCCAGGTCCTACTACAGCAAGCTTTGTCGCCTGTCAGAAGGGGAACCGGAGAGGTCGCTGCGCCCTCCCTATCTCAGCTGGAGTGTCCCGTTATTCCTTCCAACCTGGGCCGTGGTGGTGAAGGGCTCCATAGTGCTGCTCTTGTGCAGCTGCCCTGTGTGGTCGCAGGCAGCTGCAGTTGTCCTGGATAATTGGGGGCATTTGGATTGCCAGCATTTCTGGGAGTATTGACACGGTCACAGTTGCACCTCGTAGTCGAGGGCAGCTGCTCGGCTCCTAATAATTGGGAGCATGATGCCGGCCACCAGTTAGAAGTCAGCACACAGCACACTTTCATGGGGTCACAGCCCCAATACTTATACCCTTTAGTGTCTTTGTTCTCCCCCTGCCACAGACCTTTGCACCTGGTCCAAACTAGTTCTGGGGGCATGACACCTTTATCTAAAGGTGCACCACCACCTCCTTTTTCAGTTTAGGCTCTGGCCCCAGACACACCACAGGGGGGCGAAGTCAGCATTGTGGAAGGTAGGCACAGTCCCATTCAGTCCCAGGTGCTACTCCTCCCACATCTCCAAATGCAGATTGTCCTATTCAGCCTAGTGCTGACTCACCCAGCCCCTGTCACTCCAGAGTCAGACATGCAATACACATCAGGCAGGCACAAAGACACATATCACATAGAAAAGCCCACTTCTAAAAGTGGCATTCCTAAAATAGTGATAATAAATCAGTGAACACGTTTGCGCAGCATTTATTACCACGATTCCAAACATACCAAACTTGACCACAATACTCCTCTCAGATAAGGAATTACCACTGAAGCATATATCAGGGAATCCCCAATGCATTCCTATGAGAGGGCAGCCTCACAGTAATGAGAAGCCAAAATGGCTGTTTGTCACTACCAGGACATGCCACACAGTTAAGGCATATGTCATAACTTTTAACTAAAATGCACCCTGCCCATAGGGCTAGCTAGGGCCTACCTTAGGGGAGACGATATATAGTCAAAGGGGAGTCACAGATGTGGCACCCATTTTATGTGCCACATCACAGCGGCAGTAAACTGCGTGCACAGGTCATGTGATGGCAGAGGCCTGAGACAGGTTTGAAAGGCTACTTCGGTGGGTGGGGCAATCAGCGCTGCAAGCCCACCAGGAGCATCTAATTTACTGGCCCTGGGTATCTTGGATACCACTTTACAAGGGACTGACAGGTATATTAAAATAGCCAAACAGGTGTAGACCAATCTTACCACGTTTTACCATAGAGAGCACATGCACTTTACACTGGACAGCAGTGATAAAGTTCCCAGAGTCCTAAAACCACCAACACCATGTCAAAAAAAAATACCAGGAGGAAGGCAAAAAGTTCAGGGATGACCCTGCAAAAAGGGCCAAGTCCAACACTCTCATAGGCTGTATTCTCATAACATTACATTATTCCTCGATCGTAAACAAATTAATAAAAACCCAAAAAGAATGACATGGACAAACAAAAAAAGATAAACATTGACATAGAGCGCTCAGAGTTTTTTTTCTTCAGGGAAATGCCAAGCTATTTCCCATCAGATGCCTACTAATGGCAAAAAACACAACAACAACCTTCTCGCGTTAAGGCCTAGGTCCAATCATTTGGGAATTCCATGTACAGCACTTGTACAATGAGGTTCGGAAGGTAATGGTTTTGTGGTAAAAAAAAATCGTGACTTTAAAAAGACAAAAACAGTAAGGGGATCCGCAGTGAGGGCAAGGTCTATGTGTTGTCAAGCTGCTGTTCGATTGGTGGTAAACATTCAGTGGGAGGTCTACAAGAATGCGATGCCCAAGGGCAATGGAGGTGGAAAGGTCCTTCCCAGCTTTTTTGAATGGCCAGCCACACCCTAAGTATCAGCCCTGTTCTCTGGAGATGTGATTTCTTTAGGGCAGCAATTACTGATCATAAATTCACATCCCCTCGAGCGCTTCTAGGCCATCCCTACCTACAAACATACTTTGGGGCATATTATCAAGCCAGGCGATAAAATTATCGCCGCTTTAGCGGCAGAAATTTGCCGCTAAAACGGCAATAATGGGCTTGATAATATGCTCTATGGAATTCCAATTGAAGCCCATGTTAGATGTCCTTCACATCTAACATGGGCTTCAATTGGAATTCCATAGAGCATATTATCAAGCCCATTATCGCCGTTTTAGCGGCAGTTTTCTTCTGCTAAAGCGGCGATAATTTTATCGCCTGGCTTGATAATATGCCCCATAGCCTTTTGAAGTAGATGAGTCTCTACACAATTACAGGTTATGAAGAAGCTTTATTGAGCATCCACACAGATGGTAGACATCAAGCAACTGCTATGGAATGTCAAACCCCGATTACAAAAAAAACAAACTGATGCCATAAAGATAGTCACAAAGCTAGGTTGTGCCTGGCAGTACAGTCAAACATAAAGGAACACTGATAAATAGAACATAGCATATAAAGGTATATTACTACACACCTCTCTTCTTTAATATAAAATAATAAAAAAGAACACAAAAATATAAGAAACAAACAATAAGTAAAATTGTCAACTTACTGTGCTATCCTGTACACAGGTTACATTAATACAATCTGAAATTATCTAATCTTTTTGGTAAACATTTCTTTCTTGATTGAGACTTACGGCTATATGACACTTCCTCAAGTATGGAATTAGAAATTTCCACATTTTAAACTTCTACAGTATCACTAACAAAATCAGGATCATTGTGTAGTGAAGATTGCTATCTATATACGTACAATGCTAAGTTAGCACAACCGCGTTAGATGTTAGAACGCCATCTTGCCGCTTTTTGCTGCTTTTGCACACAACACTGTAGTTACATGTTATTAATTGAGAAATGCTTGCTCGACTTTGCTTCACATGAGAACTGTCTGTTGTTCACATCCCAAACAGTGAGCAGCTACCTTGGTCTGAACATTGTGTAAAGAAACAGTCTGGGTCGCTAGACGGTGCATGTTGTTGGGTTCAGGTTGATCGGCCCACTATTTAGCCATAACACGCACGCAGCTGCAAATACCTGAAAGTCGGATGCTTTTAATATTGCAGTGTTGCATGTTTTACATTACATTCGGAGGAAGAACTTTCCCAGGAGCAGAGTCTAGCTGATCCTGTGATGTGATCCCACTAAGCTGATCTTTACGGTATGGGGTCCCCCATTCAAGCCTAGAGACCTTTTATTAGTCTAATAATAATAATATTAGTTTATTAGCGAAAGGAAGGTGGCTGATATCCACTGTCATTTTAGTATGATTACTCCTTTCATTTTCTATGGTATTGTAACTATGCTGATGGTTTTGATCTTAATCATTTGTCTGCTTATGTTAGCCAAAGTACTGCATCTTAGGACACGAGGTTTATAAAATAAACTCTTTAAACTTTACCATGTCTCTGTTTATTCTGTTGTGGACTGATATGAGAATAATTACGAACAGGTATTTCTTATTCCCACCATTCCTGAGAATACCCTAAGTCGCTTGTTCTAGGTTGTCTATACATTGGGACCGCCGAGATAAACCTCGGATAACGAATGGGACACTGATGCTGGTCGGATAAGGGGTTCTGGGTTCTGAGGTGAGTTTTTGGTACACCACAATTCACTGAGGTCCTGGTTTACTGTGCATAGTTCTGTGCATAAGCAGAATCCCTGCAACAATTGGAATTATAACATTTCTTCTGTGTGGAAAGGTTTACTTTAGCCAACCTGGATAAACTCCACCATGAACCATTGTTTAAATATGCTGCTGTTTTACCAATTTTCAACACTTTAAAAAAAAACGGAAAACTTAGAATAGCCTTTTTTGACATGTAAAGGTAATTTGATTGTAACATTGTCACCAACTTTTCAAAAAAACAATCTGTCTGTCCCCTCTTTCACTTACAATGTTTTTCTTCTTTGTTTTCATTCACTATTTTGTACATAGTTTTAAGATCAACCACTTTTTACTTTAGTTTTTAACCAACTTGGATTTAACTCCTGTCTGGGTTTCCTTCCTTTTAATAAAATAAATGGTGAAAGTTTTGTTGTGCAATGTGGTGTAGAGTGATACAACCAAATAAGGTCTGCTACATGTTCTTTAACATTAATTTGTGCTTTAATGGCCAGTCGAATGCATTCAACTAAGGTTATGTTGAACCTTTCAACTAATCCATTCATGTTTGTTGAATATAATGCTGTCTTAAATGTTGAATATTGCCTTTTTTTTTTTTAAATGAAGAAAATACACTTTAAGTAAATTGTGTGCCATTGTCAGACACCAAATACTCTGGTATACTTCTTGAATGATTCTTGTAAAAATTAAATAATAGTGTCAGAATTCACTCATGGAACCCATTTAATTTCCACCCATTTAGAAAAATATTCAATCACCACAATGACGTAGGTTCTTCCTTTTTCAATACCTTCATAGTGTCCCAACACATCAATATCTAACTTTTTCCCTGGCTTTTCAGGGGCAGATGAACTAACATGTGTAACTTGTTGTGTTTTGAGAACCTTATCAGAATTAGCACAAGCCGAACAATCTTTTACAAAACAACAGATATCATTGTCCATGTATGGCCACCAGAAATGCTCCTTTACTTTTTTTTTATAGTATTGGTTTGCCCTAAATGCCCCAAATGAGTGATTGATATCAACTTCCTTCTAACTCCAACAGGAGGCACAAATCTTCACCTCTCAAAACCACATCATTTTCCACAGATAAATCATGTCTGACCTTCCAATAAACTGATAAATCTTTAGATAGGTGTTTCACAACCCTTAATAATGTACTCTTTTAATACTTTCATAGATTCATCATCTGCGGTGGCGGACATCTATTCTTCTTTAGAAATAACTTGTACCATGGATGATACCACATCTTCTACAGTAGCTACAACTCACTCCTCATAAGTACATAAGTCATCATCAGATAAAACATCTCCATTAAGTCTAGATAAACAGTCTGCCCGAACTTTCTGCATCCTAGGTATATATGTTACGGAAAAATTATATTTATATAATTTTGCCAACAATCAAACCAACCTAGAAGATGCTCTTCCTGCCCCATTCTTAGAAAGCAAGGATGTCAAAGGTTTGTGATCGTTACTCAATTTAAATGGTTTGCCCCAGAGATACGTCTTAAAATGCTCAACTGCCAAAGCACAAGCCAAAGCTTCTCTTTCAATGGTGGAGTACTTGGTTTCAGTGCGAGTGAGAGGTCTTGACGCAAAGGCAATAGTATTTTCAGCATTACCTCGTAACTGGCTAAGAACAGCTTCCAATCCTGTAGCACTAGAATCAACAGTAACAATATTAGAAGCTGTTTGAGAAAATGCTGTTACAGGTTTACAATCAATAATAGCTTTTTTAATAGCATCAAAAGCCAGACTATATTCATTGGTCCAACAGAATTTGACACATTTTTTAAGTAATAATCTTAAAAGCAGTACAATATCTGCAAACTTCCTTACAAAGCGTGAATAATATGCACAAAGTCCTCAAAATGATTTGAGCTGGTCTTTATTCTGAGGATGTGACATTTTATTTAATGGAAACAAGTAAGTCTTGTTTTGGAGAAATACCAGTTCCACTAATTTCTTGTCCCAAATAGACTACTTCAGAAGTCAAACAATTGCACTTATTCAACCTTACAGTCATCCCTCTTTCATTTAAGGTAGACAAAGCTCTACCTACAGTCTCCCGATATTCATCAGCGGATTAAGAATATACCAAAATGTTGTCTTGGAAAGCTACCATCCCATCCATATCTGAAAACAGACAACTCATCAATTTTTGAAAGACGGATGCAGTGGATGATAAACCAAAAGGCATTCTGTCACACCTGAAAGTACCTTCTGGGGTAATGAATGTGATGATATGACGTGAATCCTCAGTAAGAACAGTTTGGTGGTATGCTGATTTGAGATCTATTTTCATTAAAAAAATTGCATCATCAAGTTTTGCAAGTAATTCTTGTACTTTGGGCAAAGGATGACACTCAACCACTGTTTGTTTGTTAACAGTCCTTAAGTCAACACATATTCTGAGTTCTCAATTTTTCTTTTTAACTAAAACAATCGGAGAAACCCATTCAGAGGCATCAACAGGTTCTATAACTCCCTCTTTACACATTTGTTTTTACGATATCAGACAGTTCATGTCTGACTGACATTGGCACCTGTCTCAATTTATTTCTAGAAGGCATAGCATGTTTCTTGAGTTGTATTTTATGAAGGACTCCTTTAACTTTTCCAAGTTCTTTTCTAAACACATTTTTGTACTTATCTAAAAACACTTCTAAATTCTTATTTTCCTTGATGTTATCTTGGGCCAATAGTAAATCTTTCCCATACATACTTGAACCTTAGCACTTGGATTTTACCTGATGTTAAATCTACCTTGATGTTTCCACCCTAAATCTTGTTAACCATCCACAGCTATATAAACTTTCCCTGTGATGCTTTTGTGTTTGAATGTGATGTCTGTAAGAAAATATCCTAACATATTAATCTATTTACCTCCAATGCCAAATATTCTTGCATCATTAGGTAATAAAGTGTTGTCTTTCCAGTTCTTGATGAAAGATGTGTATGGAGATCCTGAATCTGCCATTACGTCCAGACTTTTACCATCAATAATGATGGTACATAGAGGAGGAACATAGGGTTCATTATCTACCTCAAGATTGGTAGCAGCATCTGTAATCACTTGTATTTTATCTGCAATAACAGGTGTTGAAACTCTTTCTTTCTTGTGACTTTTATCTTGAGTTTCATTGTTTGTAAAATTTTCAGTTACACACAGCAGTTTATTACCATACTCATCTTCATCATCTGCTACTATTTTTTTATCTTCAAAAATAGCTGAAACTCTTTTACTTTCAGTTTGACAAACATTACCAAAATGGCCAATTTTTTTACATTTATATCACTCTCTTCCTCTTGCAGGGAAATTTTTAAATTGAGAATTAAGAGTTTTAGATTCACACTGAGTACACAAAGATTTATGAGTAGGTATACTATATTAGGAACAGTTGGCAATTTATGTTTCATAGTTTTACTTTTTTGCAGATATTGTTTCTGAACAGCAAGGGCACCTACCGCTTCTGTCACTTTTTCCACATTAATAGTATTGAAAGAAAGAATAGATTTTTCTCCACCTGTAGCTATTTCTATAGTTTCCTGTAAGGTGGGATTTTGATGACGCAAGAGCTGTTCTTGAATTTTCTTATTAGCACAACAAATTATTAGTTGATCTCTAATATAAGTATCCACCTAAATACCAAATTCACAATCAGCGGCCAAAGACCTTAAAGCTGAGACATAAGTATCAAGAGACTCATCAACAAATTGATGTCACGTATAAAAGTTACATCTTTCTAACACAATATGGGGTTCTTCCACAAATCTTTTTTTAAGTCTGTCTAAAGCTTCAGCGAAACAGTCAAAATCTCCTGCATCCACACATATTGGAGAGGGTAATGGAGCAAGGTCTTCAAAAACATCCTCAGCATCTGCCCCCACATAGTTTAACATAGCTATTTTTCGTTGTGCACTGAAGGTGTTATCATTAATGGCTAATAAATAGTTTTTAACAGAGCATAACCATTTTTCCTATTTCATATTAGGCTCATTAGGTCCTTTAAAAATGGTGCAGGAAGAGTCCCACAAACAGTAAACATAGTGTTGATAAATAATGTAGAAATTACCAAAAATGCAGAGAATAATAAAAGTTAAGCTCTTATTAAGTGTGAGCATCACTGTAGTTTGCTATAAATATCTTATCTCCACCTTAAAATGTTGCTTGAATACACACTTGTATATGCGAACTGCTGTGCTTGAAATAACTTGTAATCAAAATATTTGTTGAATGAAAACAATTTATGTGCATAGGATGAGTGTGTGCACATCGCAGAAGTAAACTGAAAAAGGACACTTGGATTTGCCATTCTCAATTGTCCACGTCACAGACCATAACAATGCGCTATCACTTTGTAGAAATGTGTGTACATCACAGAAGATGCACTTCCATTGTTCACATAACACAGAATGAATTATGTTCACAGAAGAAAAATGCCATGCAGAGTATTCAGCCAAAGTTGCCAGCAAATAGTTAATAACAAAGGTTACCAAAGAGGTTACCGAGGAGGATTTCCATCATAATAATCCTGCCAATGAACTTCTTCTCTTAGTCATGTAAGCATTATGTGGAGCGTAATGAAGGGCTAACTTAGCTTCCATGTCTGTAAACTTTTGAGGCATGCGCAAGGACAAGCGCGAGCTCTCAATGGACAGTTGCTGATAGGCTGCGGCAGCTAGAGTTCGTCGCTTGAAAATTTGAGGCTTGGCTCACAGGTAAACAAACTCTCTTTCTCATAAAATATTAAAACAGTACCCTGATAAAGTATTACTTCCAGGGTTCTTTCCTTAGAGAGAATGCGTTGCTGGTACAATTTACATGGCGCACAGTGATTTCTTCATTATACGCATGTTGCGTGTCTCGTCCGGCTCCTTTATTCTTCCCCAAAAATTACCAGGCACAGCGCGATGCTGATAAGTGGTTGCTCCTTCTTCTAGATAATCCTGTATCGTCACCAAATAAAGTATTGAGCATCCACACAGATGGCAGACATCCAAGCAACTGCAAGGAATGTTGAACCTCGATTAAAACAAACTGATGCGATAAAGATAGTCACAAATCTAGGTTGTGCCTGGCAGTACAGCAAACATAAAGGAACACTGATAAATAGAACATAGCATATAAAGGTACATTACTTCACCTTTGTCTAAAGAACTTCCATTCCAAACAATCTCGTATATAATAAAAGAGATTTTTTTTTAAATATAGCTTGCTAAATACTAGCCGTTTCCTCAAGGTTTTTTCTTTTGGAACACTAATTGCGGTTAAGAGAACAAAGGCAAATAGAAAGTGATACCTTACTTTGCCCAAAGGTGCACAATTTGGACAATTGTAGAAGTCCCGAATGTACCACAAATGTCCTGGTGCTACAGAGGAAAACTTGTTTAACTGATCTCACCTCTGCTCTAAAGTCTAGTGTCGCAGCTCATACAGTTATAGCACAGGGGAACTCATCATATAATTACATCACTCTTTATGGAATTTTCCTTTTTGCCATTTTATATGGTGTTAATCCAACTCGGAGATATTGGAGTGCTTTACATGAGCACCAGTTACATTACACAAGGTCACATTCATTTTTTAGGCACAGGGAGAATAAATGATTTGTCCAAAATCACAAGACTTTGAGCCAAGGCCCACAGCTTGCCCCAACCACTCTTAAAAAAGAACTGTCGATGTTTTTCTTTTAATATTAGTCAAACAAATGTTGTAGAACTCTACTATGCATCATGATTCACAACACAAATTTGACACAACGCCTTGCTGGATCACGAATCACAATTATCATATATATCCACTGCCTGTAAGCTAGATATGTAAACACTGTACAAAGCAGGGGACATGGGAATTATCAGTCTGGTAGTTGGGTACGCGAAAGGTGTGAGACATGGTACCTGTCAGCCGTGACTAATGCATTTGCAGACAGTGCTGTTAGTCACTGTGGTCTGTGGTCTGTTAGTCGTGCTTCACTGAAACTAAGTATAACACAACTGGCAGACCGTAAGTTCGCTGCCTCAATGAGATGCGGTGACCATAATGTGCAGCAAGTCAGTGCTGTTTTACTTAGAGGGTAAGCCTAGTGCACACCACTGCTTTCGGAAAGATGTATATGCCGACTGTCAGCAAATGAGCTTTGTGTGTGCTGAGATTGCTGTCTCGATGAGAGACATGACTTGTCTGCTGGTGTGCTAAGTGACTGTGCGGATTTGAAACATCCAAACGTGGGAAGCATCAGTTCAACCTGTGCAACGTAGTCCTTTAGCTCCATTTTTTGGAGGAACTGCTCTGGCTCCTCTTTGCGACACCCTGCAGGTTGGGCCACATCAAAGCTAGTTGAATCAACGCTCCAAGTGGAAAGGGGCATTCAATTCTTCATGCCCAGTGCTGCCTGCCTTAATACACACCGTGGTCCCGCAAAGGTGTTTTCACATGCCGCCCTCCAACTAAATCAATCCTGGTAATGCTTTCATGTTGTTTGTATTAGTGAACAGCATGACAGCAGCACCCGGATTGGATAGGGCAGGCAGATACGGCACTCAGATAGGGACCAGGAGGCTGCGTCTTTGTTCCCTTGGCTCTGTGTACAGCATAGGCTGAGAAGAGCTGAAGTACACATGTCAGGTTGGCTGTGGAAACTGAAAAGTCCAAAGTAGCATGCACACTTCATTTTAACTGCAATGGGCAGGGTGATGTCAGGAAGCCTTTGGTCTGTAATGTCTTGACATCAACATCTAGTTGTAAGTTGAGGAAAGGTAAATCCCTTGCTACTAGAAAATATCTGCATTGGAAGAGACAGTTTCCTTTCCTGAAGACTTCCCTTCGTTGCTGGCTCAAAGGTTTGCAAGGAGCACTGCGGGAGAATTTCAATAAGGCCTCCGGGATTTGGAGGAAAAGTTCTTGCAGTCTAGTGGTTGGCATTGTCGATACTGCGCATGCGTGTACTTCACGCTGCGCACTTCAACTGAAATCTGAACTGTAACGGTAGTGTCTCAGGAATGCGCATATTAAAAAACCTTTTTTACTGGCTCAAAGGTTTTCAGGGAGCACCGCGGCAAGAATTTCAAAATGGCAGCTGGGATTCGGAGAAAAGAGTTCTTGTGGTCTAGTGATTGGTATTGTTGATATATGTCGCATGCACAGACTTCGCACTGCCCACTTAAACTGAAATCTCAACTGTAACAGTAATGTCTCAGAAGCACGCATATTAGAAAACCTTTTTTTTTCAGAAAAAGAAAAAGACTTTATTTAACGTTTGTGCAGAAGCACTACAGCAATTCATGAGAGTTTGAGGAGAAGTGTCTTACAGGTCAGAATCGTTCCACGTAGCAGTGGTGGGGACTGGTGTAGTATTCTCCTATTACTATCTATCTCTTCTGATAACTTGATCCTAGCTGCTCACCCTGTGTGAGTGTTCTGAGTGGAATGTTTGGTGTGTGGGCTCTATGTGGAATGCTTGGGTGACTGGAGAGAATGACCGTGGGATGGATGGGGCTGAGCAGCTAGCAGGCTGCTCCCGGTGGGGTTGTTGACAGAGACCTACTCCTGGGCTTATGATATGGACTTCCACATTTGCTGTTGGACTTTTTCTACCTGTTTACCTGCTTACCTGCTACATGAATAAACCTACGTTGACATCATCACTACAGTGTGGTCTCCTGATTACTACACTTATTTTTGGCGACAAGTTGAGGACGTCACCACGCTCTACAGTGGTTCAGGACACCAAGAAAAAACTTCAAGATGTTTCCTACATCAAGCTGGTAAGGAGCCACTACATGGAGAAGATGACTAACACAAGCGACAGGTACATGACTGATGAAACAAGACTTACAGTAGAACACACAACATTGTCACTCAAAAGACATGAAGTTACAAAGAAGAGATGTAAAAAAAGGTACAGCAACAGCACGCAGTGCAGCCCCACCGGTGTCCATCACATCGGACAGCCCCCACACAAGCGTGCTGTACCTCATCTCATGAAGCTACTACAACTAGCCACTTCAAAGATTCTGCTCTAACTGAGCCTTCAAGTACAGTAAGCCTCTTCATCTACTTCAGTGATGCTGCGCAGAATGTAACTCACAAGGACATTTTATTTCTAACAAGTCTTACTAACATTACATGTGGCTGCCTGATTTCTGGCTACAGTGGAGCTGACTGCACAGAGAGTCTACAAGGAAAGTCCACTCCTTGAAAATCACTTCCTATGTGAGTACACACTGCATGGACGCAAACTTCAAGATTTACATGGACAGTTGTCCTGCGCCAAATCTGTCTACTGCCAGTGTTGGCGCTACTTTGGAGGTGCCTGAAGAATGACTTTGTATGATACAGTTTTCTACAGGCTGTGCAAGGTATTTATTTCCAGATGTGGGCACAAGGTGGAAAGTGCCTGCATATTGTCTCTGTCTGCTTCCTCTCATGGTGCACGTCTACTTCAGGTGCAGGGATTCCTACACACAGCCCTGCACTTCAAGTGAAGCAAGTCTGGTGTGGTGATCGTTTGGTGTATTTTTGTCTTTCAACCATTCTTGTTGCGGTTGCATTTGTGGACTTCTAGGGTAAGTTTAGTTTTACTCATATTTTGGGCCCCATCCGTCCCCTCCACATTTGGCAGTTCAACCGCCCTGTTGTAGTTTAAAATAACAACATGCGCCACGCTCAGCGCGCTCTTACCTTCTTGTGGATTCTCTGACTTTCAGTGACGCATTAGAATCCTTCTCCGTCTCAGCCTCACTAAGCAGCAATGTTGGGCACACACTCGCGCCTACAACCACCCAGCACGACGTCACCTAACGTGCCGCCATCTTGCGGTTGGCACCATCGATACAGCATTGCCTTGCTTTACACGTTTTTTCCAATCACGTTTTCACACGTGCGTCGTCTTCAACAGATTTATTTGGAGCATGAAGACTAACGAGAACGTCGTGTTTAAGGTGAATGAGCATTAGGCTGTGTTTTTTTACACCGCTGGTGAGTGAAAGTTGTTTCTTTTTCTCAAAGTGACTACCATCAAGTTTCAGGATTTATTTTCTTCTTCACATTCCATACCAGGGTTTCAAGAAACTGCAACATGAAGAAATGTATTTATCATAATGGGCAGAACATACTTGGAAGGCTTATCGGAGCACTTCTTTTCATGAGTGCAGCGTAGGATTGTTCTAATTTGTGAAATTTTGTTTTCATGCATTTCAGTATTCACTGCTCTGTGCTATGCTGCCATCTAGTGACTATTTCTCACACCTTTTGGAGGTTTTATTTATATTACAGTTTACAGTGTTTCAGTCAAGGCTTCACTGTTCGGTATGAATGTGGCAATCTTGAATGTCTTATTTCTATTACAGTTTTACAGTATTACAGTTTCCACATTTCTCATATTAAATTTTCCTTACGTTGGGAATGTGTTAGTTTTCTTTACAGTGGTTTGCTTCTCTTCATTTTCCCTTACATGAGGGATGGTCATGGGTTTAAGTACATGTCCTTTTTAAAAAAAAAAAGAAAAGTGTTAGGTACATGTCCTTTTTAAAAAAGAAAAGTGTTACGCGACTTAGAGAGACCTACTAGTGGGCTTATGATATTGACTTCCACATTTGCTGTTGGACTTTTTCTACCTGTTTACCTGCTTACCTGCTACATGAATAAACCTACGTTGACATCATCACTACAGTGTGGTCTCCTGATTACTACACTTATTTTTGGCGACGAGTTGAGGGCGTCCCCACGCTCTACAGTGGTTCAGGATGACAAGAAAAACTTCAAGATGTTTCCTACATCAAGCTGGGAAGGAGCCACTACATGGAGAAGACGACTAACAAAAGCGACAGGTACAAGACTGATGAAACAAGGCTTACAGTAGAACACACAACATTGTAACTCAAAAGACATGAAGTTACAAAGAAGAGATGTGAAAAAGGAACAGCAACAGCACGCAGTGCAGCCCCACCGGTGTCCATCACATCGGACAGCCCCCACACAAGCGTGCTGTACCTCATCTCATGAAGCTACTACAACTAGCCACTTCAAAGATTCTGCTCTAACTGAGCCTTCAAGTACAGTAAGCCTCTTCATCTACTTCAGTGATGCTGCGCAGAATGTAACTCACAAGGACATTTTATTTCTAACAAGTCTTACTAACCTTACATGTGGCTGCCTGATTTCTGGCTACAGTGGAGCTGACTGCACAGAGAGTCTACAAGGAAAGTCCACTCCTTGAAAATCACTTCCTATGTGAGTACACACTGCATGGACGCAAACTTCAAGATTTACATGGACAGTTGTCCTGCGCAAAATCTGTCTACTGTCAGTGTTGGCGCTACTTTGGAGGTGCCTGAAGAATGACTTTGTATGATACAGTTTTCTACAGGCTGTGCAAGGTATTTATTTCCAGATGTGGGCACAAGGTGGAAAGTGCCTGCATATTGTCTCTGTCTGCTTCCTCTCATGGTGCACGTCTACTTCAGGCGCAGGGATGCCTTCACACGGCCCTGCACTTCAAGTGAAGCAAGACTGGTGTGGTGATCGTTTGGTGTATTTTTGTCTTTCAACCATTCTTCTTGCGATTGCATTTGTGGACTTCTAGGGTAAGTTTAGTTTCACTCATATTTTAGGCCCCATCCGTCCCCTCCACATTTGGCAGGTCAACCGCCCTGTTGTAGTTTAAAATAACAACATGCGCCATGCTCAGCGCGCTCTTACCTTCTTGTGGATTCTCTGACTTTCAGTGACGCATTAGAATCCTTCTCCGTCTCAGCCTCACTAATCAGCAATGTTGGGCGCACACTCGCGCCTACAACCACCCAGCATGGCGTCACCTAACGTGCCGCCATCTAGCGGTTGGCACCTTCGCTACAGCATTGCCTTGCTTTACACGTTTTTTCCAATCACGTTTTCACACGTGAGTCATCTTCAACAGCTTTATTTGGAGCATGAAGACTAACGAGAACGTCGTGTTTAAGGTGAATGAGCATGAGGCTGTGTTTTTTTACACCGCCAGTGAGTGAAAGTTGTTTCTTTTTCTCAAAGTGACTACCATCAAGTTCCAGGATTTATTTTCTTCTTCACATTCCATACCAGGGTTTCAAGAAACTGCAACATGAAGAAATGTCTTTATCGTAATGGGCAGAACATACTTGGAAGGCTTATCGGAGCACTTCTTTTCATGAGTGCAGCGTAGGATTGTTCTAATTTGTGAAATTTTGTTTTCATGCTTTTCAGTATTCACTGCTCTGTGCTATGCTGCCATCTAGTGACTATTTCTCACACCTTTTGGAGGTTTTATTTATATTACAGTTTACAGTGTTTCAGTCAAGGCTTCACTGTTCAGTATGTATGCGGCAATCTTGAATGTCTTATTTCTATTACAGTTTTACAGTATTACAGTTTCCACATTTCTCATATTAAGTTTTCCTTACGGTGGGAATGTGTTAGTTTTCTTTACAGTGGTTTGCTGCTCTTCATTTTCCCTTACATGAGGGATGGTCATGGGTTTAAGTACATGTCCTTTTTAAAAAAAAAAGAAAAGTGTTAGGTACATGTCCTTTTAAAAAAGAAAAGTGTTACGCCTGGCCCTTACACAGGGATGAACCCTTACGAGTTTTACGAGTTTATGTTGCAGGGGGGTCCCTGCGTGCTTAAGACACCTTGCGCCACATGAGTTTTGTTGCTGAGTCTTCACATTGCTTGCCTCCTCACATTGGAGAGCTTTCACATTTTATTTCACAGGTTGTCCCTTAGTTACTAGTGGGGCAGGACATTGGGTGCAAGTCCCTATGTTCTCATGACATTTTATATTCTTTACATAGCGTGCTTTTTTTCTAATCACAGGTTGTCCCTTTTGGTTGACAGGGGCAGGACATTGGGTATGAGTCCCTCTTGTCCACATTTACATACACATTGTCCCTTGTTTAGGGTGAGGGCAGGAATTTGGGTCACAGTCCCTCTTTCCACACCTTCACATGGAGTGTTCCCTACAAGGGATTTTTACACATTTTGTTATCAATTTGTTGCCTTTATTAAGAGGGGGAGATGGGTATTTTGTATTTTATATAATGTACTTTTTTCCCTTCTCTTTTTATCTTGCTTAGTCGCTACCCCTCTCGTGTTGTTGTTTCTGTCATCCCTGGGTTACTGACTATTTTACTTATCTTTTGCTGTTTTTATTACAGTCTTAAGATGTTTGGTATATGTATTTGTCTTATACATTTTTGCTTGTAGTATTAAGATGTTTTGATTATTTATCTTATCTTGTACTTTTAGGTTTATAGTTTCAAGATGCTTAGTTTCGTCTTTTGCTTATAATGAAAGAGATGTGTAGTATTCTCCTATTACTAAATATCTTTTCTGATAACTTGCTCCTAGGTGCTCAGCCGGTGTGAGTGTTCTGAGTGGAATGTTTGGTGTGTGGGCTATATGTGGAATGCTTGGGTGACTAGAGAGAATGACCGTGGGATGGATGGGGCTGAGCAGCTAGCAGGCTGCTCCCGGTGGGGTTGCTGACAGAGACCTACTCCTGGGCTTATGATATGGACTTCCACATTTGCTGTTGGACTTTTTCTACCTGTTTACCTGCTTACCTGCTACATGAATAAACCTACGTTGACATCATCACTACAGTGTGGTCTCCTGATTACTACACTTATTTTTGGCGACGAGTTGAGGACGTCACCACGCTCTACAGTGGTTCAGGACAACAAGAAAAACTTCAAGATGTTTCCTACATCAAGCTGGTAAGGAGCCACTACATGGAGAAGATGACTAACACAAGCGACAGGTACATGACTGATGAAACAAGACTTACAGTAGAACACACAACATTGTAACTCAAAAGACATGAAGTTACAAAGAAGAGATGTGAAAAAGGTACAGCAACAGCACGCAGTGCAGCCCCACCGGTGTCCATCACATCGGACAGCCCCCACACAAGCGTGCTGTACCTCATCTCATGAAGCTACTACAACTAGCCACTTCAAAGATTCTGCTCTAACTGAGCCTTCAAGTACAGTAAGCCTCTTCATCTACTTCAGTGATGCTGCGCAGAATGTAACTCACAAGGACATTTTATTTCTAACAAGTCTTACTAACCTTACATGTGGATGCCTGATGTCTGGCTACAGTGGAGCTGACTGCACAGAGAGTCTACAAGGAAAGTCCACTCCTTGAAAATCACTTCCTGTGTGAGTACACACTGCATGGACGCAAACTTCAAGATTTACATGGACAGTTGTCCTGCGCCAAATCTGTCTACTGCCAGTGTTGGCGCTACTTTGGAGGTGCCTGAAGAATGACTTTGTATGATACAGTTTTCTACAGGCTGTGCAAGGTATTTATTTCCAGATGTGGGCACAAGGTGTAAGTGCCTGCATATTGTCTCTGTCTGCTTCCTCTCATGGTGCACGTCTACTTCAGGTGCAGGGATTCCTACACTCAGCCCTGCACTTCAAGTGAAGCAAGTCTGGTGTGGTGATCGTTTGGTGTATTTTTGTCTTTCAACCATTCTTGTTGCGGTTGCATTTGTGGACTTCTAGGGTAAGTTTAGTTTAACTCATATTTTGGGCCCCATCCGTCCCCTCCACATTTGGCAGTTCAACCGCCCTGTTGTAGTTTAAAATAACAACATGCGCCACACTCAGCGCGCTCTTACCTTCTTGTGGATTCTCTGACTTTCAGTGACGCATTAGAATCCTTCTCCGTCTCAGCCTCACTAAGCAGCAATGTTGGGCACACACTCGCGCCGACAACCACCCAGCACGACGTCACCTAACGTGCCGCCATCTTGCGGTTGGCACCATCGATACAGCATTGCCTTGCTTTACACGTTTTTTCCAATCACGTTTTCACACGTGCGTCGTCTTCAACAGATTTATTTGGAGCATGAAGACTAACGAGAACGTCGTGTTTAAGGTGAATGAGAATGAGGCTGTGTTTTTTTACACCGCCGGTGAGTGAAAGTTGTTTCTTTTTCTCAAAGTGACTACCATCAAGATTCAGGATTTATTTTCTTCTTCACATTCCATACCAGGGTTTCAAGAAACTGCAACATGAAGAAATGTATTTATTGTAATGGGCAGAACATACTTGGAAGGCTTATCGGAGCACTTCTTTTCACGAGAGCAGCGTAGGATTGTTCTAATTTGTGAAATTTTGTTTTCATGCATTTCAGTATTCACTGCTCTGTGCTATGCTGCCATCTAGTGACTATTTCTCACACCTTTTGGAGGTTTTATTTATATTACAGTTTACAGTGTTTCAGTCATGGCTTCACTGTTCGGTATGTATGTGGCAATCTTGAATGTCTTATTTCTATTACAGTTTTACAGTATTACAGTTTCCACATTTCTCATATTAAATTTTCCTTACGTTGGGAACGTGTTAGTTTTCTTTACAGTGGTTTGCTGCTCTTCATTTTCCCTTACATGAGGGATGGTCATGGGTTTAAGTACATGTCCTTTTTAAAAAAAAAAAGAAAAGTGTTAGGTACATGTCCTTTTAAAAAAAGAAAAGTGTTACGCCTGGCCCTTACACAGGGATGAACCCTTACGAGTTTTACGAGTTTATGTTGCAGGGGGGTCCCTGCGTGCTTAAGACACCTTGCGCCACATGAGTTTTGTTGCTGAGTCTTCACATTGCTTGCCTTCTCACATTGGAGAGCTTTCACATTTTATTTCACAGGTTGTCCCTTAGTTACTAGTGGGGCAGGACATTGGGTGCAAGTCCCTATGTTCTCATGACATTTTATATTCTTTACATAGCGTGCTTTTTTTCTAATCATAGGTTGTCCCTTTTGGTTGACAGGGGCAGGACATTGGGTATGAGTCCCTCTTGTCCACATTTACATACACATTGTCCCTTGTTTAGGGTGAGGGCAGGAATTTGGGTCACAGTCCCTCTTTCCACACCTTTACATGGAGTGGTCCCTACATGGGATTTTTACACATTTTGTTATCAATTTGTTGCCTTTATTAAGAGGGGGAGATGGGTATTTTGTATTTTATATAATGTACTTTTTTCCCTTCTCTTTTTATCTTGCTTAGTCGCTACCCCTCTCGTGTTGTTGTTTCTGTCATGCCTGGGTTACTGACTATTTTACTTATCTTTTGCTGTTTTTATTACAGTCTTAAGATGTTTGGTATATGTATTTGTCTTATACATTTTTGCTTGTAGTATTAAGATGTTTTGATTATTTATCTTATCTTGTACTTTTAGGTTTATAGTTTCAAGATGCTTAGTTTCGTCTTTTGCTTATAATGAAAGAGATGTGTAGTATTCTCCTATTACTAAATATCTTTTCTGATAACTTGCTCCTAGGTGCTCAGCCGGTGTGAGTGTTCTGAGTGGAATGTTTGGTGTGTGAGCTATATGTGGAATGCTTGGGTGACTAGAGAGAATGACCGTGGGATGGATGGGGCTGAGCAGCTAGCAGGCTGCTCACGGTGGGGTTGCTGAGAGAGACCTACTCCTGGGCTTATGATATGGACTTCCACATTTGCTGTTGGACTTTTTCTACCTGTTTACCTGCTTACCTGCTACATGAATAAACCTACGTTGACATCATCACTACAGTGTGGTCTCCTGATTACTACACTTATTTTTGGCGACGAGTTGAGGACGTCACCACGCTCTACAGTGGTTCAGGACAACAAGAAAAACTTCAAGATGTTTCCTACTTCAAGCTGGGAAGGAGCCACTACATGGAGAAGATGACTAACACAAGCGACAGGTACATGACTGATGAAACAAGACTTACAGTAGAACACACAACATTGTAACTCAAAAGACATGAAGTTACAAAGAAGAGATGTGAAAAAGGTACAGCAACAGCACGCAGTGCAGCCCCACCGGTGTCCATCACATCGGACAGCCCCCACACAAGCGTGCTGTACCTCATCTCATGAAGCTACTACAACTAGCCACTTCAAAGATTCTGCTCTAACTGAGCCTTCAAGTACAAAAAGCCTCTTCATCTACTTCTGTGATGCTGCGCAGAATGTAACTCACAAGGACATTTTATTTCTAACAAGTCTTACTAACCTTACATGTGGCTGCCTGATTTCTGGCTACAGTGGAGCTGACTGCACAGAGAGTCTAAAAGGAAAGTCCACTCCTTGAAAATCACTTCCTGTGTGAGTACACACTGCATGGACGCAAACTTCAAGATTTACATGGACAGTTGTCCTGCGCCAAATCTGTCTACTGCCAGTGTTGGCGCTACTTTGGAGGTGCCTGAAGAATGACTTTGTATGATACAGTTTTCTACAGGCTGTGCAAGGTATTTATTTCAAGATGTGGGCACAAGGTGGAAAGTGCCTGCATATTGTCTCTGTCTGCTTCCTCTCATGGTGCACGTCTACTTCAGGTGCAGGGATTCCTACACACAGCCCTTCACTTCAAGTGAAGCAAGTCTGGTGTGGTGATCGTTTGGTGTATTTTTGTCTTTCAACCATTCTTGTTGCGGTTGCATTTGTGGACTTCTAGGGTAAGTTTAGTTTAACTCATATTTTGGGCCCCATCCGCGCCCCCACATTTGGCAGTTCAACCGCCCTGTTGCAGTTTAAAATAACAACATGCGCCACGCTCAGCGCGCTCTTACCTTCTTGTGGATTCTCTGACTTTCAGTGACGCATTAGAATCCTTCTCCGTCTCAGCCTCACTAAGCAGCAATGTTGGGCACACACTCGCGCCTATAACCACCCAGCACGACGTCACCTAACGTGCCGCCATCTTGCGGTTGGCACCATCGATACAGCATTGCCTTGCTTTACACGTTTTTTCCAATCACGTTTTCACACGTGCGTCGTCTTCAACAGATTTATTTGGAGCATGAAGACTAACGAGAACGTCGTGTTTAAGGTGAATGAGCATGAGGCTGTGTTTTTTTACACCGCCGGTGAGTGAAAGTTGTTTCTTTTTCTCAAAGTGACTACCATCAAGTTCCAGGATTTATTTTCTTCTTCACATTCCATACCAGGGTTTCAAGAAACTGCAACATGAAGAAATGTATTTATTGTAATGGGCAGAACATACTTGGAAGGCTTATCGGAGCACTTCTTTTCATGAGTGCAGCGTAGGATTGTTCTAATTTGTGAAATTTTGTTTTCATGCATTTCAGTATTCACTGCTCTGTGCTATGCTGCCATCTAGTGACTATTTCTCACACCTTTTGGAGGTTTTATTTATATTACAGTTTACAGTGTTTCAGTCAAGGCTTCACTGTTCGGTATGAATGTGGCAATCTTGAATGTCTTATTTCTATTACAGTTTTACAGTATTACAGTTTCCACATTTCTCATATTAAATTTTCCTTACGTTGGGAACGTGTTAGTTTTCTTTACAGTGGTTTGCTGCTCTTCATTTTCCCTTACATGAGGGATGGTCATGGGTTTAAGTACATGTCCTTTTTTTTAAAAAAAAGAAAAGTGTTAGGTACATGTCCTTTTTAAAAAAGAAAAGTGTTACGGGACTTAGAGAGACCTACTAGTGGGCTTATGATATTGACTTCCACATTTGCTGTTGGACTTTTTCTACCTGTTTACCTGCTTACCTGCTACATGAATAAACCTACGTTGACATCATCACTACATTGTGCTCTCCTGATTACTACACTTATTTTTGGTGACGAGTTGAGGGCGTCCCCACGCTCTACAGTGGTTCAGGACGACAAGAAAAACTTCAAGATGTTTCCTACATCAAGCTGGGAAGGAGCCACTACATGGAGAAGACGACTAACACAAGCGACAGGTACAAGACTGATGAAACAAGACTTACAGTAGAACACACAACATTGTCACTCAAAAGACATGAAGTTACAAAGAAGAGATGTGAAAAAGGTACAGCAACAGCACGCAGTGCAGCCCCACCGGTGTCCATCACATCGGAAAGCCCCTACACAAGCGTGCTGTACCTCATCTCATGAAGCTACTACAACTAGCCACTTCAAAGATTCTGCTCTAACTGAGCCTTCAAGTACAGTAAGCCTCTTCATCTACTTCAGTGATGCTGCGCAGAATGTAACTCACAAGGACATTTTATTTCTAACAAGTCTTACTAACCTTACATGTGGCTGCCTGATTTCTGGCTACAGTGGAGCTGACTGCACAGAGAGTCTACAAGGAAAGTCCACTCCTTGAAAATCACTTCCTATGTGAGTACACACTGCATGGACGCAAACTTCAAGATTTACATGGACAGTTGTCCTGCGCCAAATCTGTCTACTGCCAGTGTTGGCACTACTTTGGAGGTGCCTGAAGAATGACTTTGTATGATACAGTTTTCTACAGGCTGTGCAAGGTATTTATTTCCAGATGTGGGCACAAGGTGGAAAGTGCCTGCCTATTGTCTCTGTCTGCTTCCTCTCATGGTGCACGTCTACTTCAGGCGCAGGGATGCCTTCACACGGCCCTGCACTTCAAGTGAAGCAAGACTGGTGTGGTGATCGTTTGGTGTATTTTTGTCTTTCAACCATTCTTCTTGCGATTGCATTTGTGGACTTCTAGGGTAAGTTTAGTTTCACTCATATTTTAGGCCCCATCCGTCCCCTCCACATTTGGCAGGTCAACCGCCCTGTTGTAGTTTAAAATAACAACATGCGCCATGCTCAGCGCGCTCTTACCTTCTTGTGGATTCTCTGACTTTCAGTGACGCATTAGAATCCTTCTCCATCTCAGCCTCACTAAGCAGCAATGTTGGGCGCACACTCGCGCCTACAACCACCCAGCATGGCGTCACCTAACGTGCCGCCATCTAGCGGTTGGCACCTTCGCTACAGCATTGCCTTGCTTTACACGTTTTTTCCAATCACGTTTTCACACGTGAGTCATCTTCAACAGCTTTATTTGGAGCATGAAGACTAACGAGAACGTCGTGTTTAAGGTGAATGAGCATGAGGCTGTGTTTTTTTACACCGCCAGTGAGTGAAAGTTGTTTCTTTTTCTCAAAGTGACTACCATCAAGTTCCAGGATTTATTTTCTTCTTCACATTCCATACCAGGGTTTCAAGAAACTGCAACATGAAGAAATGTCTTTATCGTAATGGGCAGAACATACTTGGAAGGCTTATCGGAGCACTTCTTTTCACGAGTGCAGCGTAGGATTGTTCTAATTTGTGAAATTTTGTTTTCATGCTTTTCAGTATTCACTGCTCTGTGCTATGCTGCCATCTAGTGACTATTTCTCACACCTTTTGGAGGTTTTATTTATATTACAGTTTACAGTGTTTCAGTCAAGGCTTCACTGTTCAGTATGTATGCGGCAATCTTGAATGTCTTATTTCTATTACAGTTTTACAGTATTACAGTTTCCACATTTCTCATATTAAGTTTTCCTTACGGTGGGAATGTGTTAGTTTTCTTTACAGTGGTTTGCTGCTCTTCATTTTCCCTTACATGAGGGATGGTCATGGGTTTAAGTACATGTCCTTTTTAAAAAAAAAAGAAAAGTGTTAGGTACATGTCCTTTTAAAAAAGAAAAGTGTTACGCGTGGCCCTTACACAGGGATGAACCCTTACGAGTTTTACGAGTTTATGTTGCAGGGGGGTCCCTGCGTGCTTAAGACACCTTGCGCCACATGAGTTTTGTTGCTGAGTCTTCACATTGCTTGCCTCCTCACATTGGAGAGCTTTCACATTTTATTTCACAGGTTGTCCCTTAGTTACTAGTGGGGCAGGACATTGGGTGCAAGTCCCTATGTTCTCATGACATTTTATATTCTTTACATAGCGTGCTTTTTTTCTAATCACAGGTTGTCCCTTTTGGTTGACAGGGGCAGGACATTGGGTATGAGTCCCTCTTGTCCACATTTACATACACATTGTCCCTTGTTTAGGGTGAGGGCAGGAATTTGGGTCACAGTCCCTCTTTCCACACCTTCACATGGAGTGTTCCCTACAAGGGATTTTTACACATTTTGTTATCAATTTGTTGCCTTTATTAAGAGGGGGAGATGGGTATTTTGTATTTTATATAATGTACTTTTTTCCCTTCTCTTTTTATCTTGCTTAGTCGCTACCCCTCTCGTGTTGTTGTTTCTGTCATGCCTGGGTTACTGACTATTTTACTTATCTTTTGCTGTTTTTATTACAGTCTTAAGATGTTTGGTATATGTATTTGTCTTATACATTTTTGCTTGTAGTATTAAGATGTTTTGATTATTTATCTTATCTTGTACTTTTAGGTTTATAGTTTCAAGATGCTTAGTTTCGTCTTTTGCTTATAATGAAAGAGATGTGTAGTATTCTCCTATTACTAAATATCTTTTCTGATAACTTGCTCCTAGGTGCTCAGCCGGTGTGAGTGTTCTGAGTGGAATGTTTGGTGTGTGGGCTATATGTGGAATGCTTGGGTGACTAGAGAGAATGACCGTGGGATGGATGGGGCTGAGCAGCTAGCAGGCTGCTCACGGTGGGGTTGCTGAGAGAGACCTACTCCTGGGCTTATGATATGGACTTCCACATTTGCTGTTGGACTTTTTCTACCTGTTTACCTGCTTACCTGCTACATGAATAAACCTACGTTGACATCATCACTACAGTGTGGTCTCCTGATTACTACACTTATTTTTGGCGACGAGTTGAGGACGTCACCACGCTCTACAGTGGTTCAGGACAACAAGAAAAACTTCAAGATGTTTCCTACTTCAAGCTGGGAAGGAGCCACTACATGGAGAAGATGACTAACACAAGCGACAGGTACATGACTGATGAAACAAGACTTACAGTAGAACACACAACATTGTAACTCAAAAGACATGAAGTTACAAAGAAGAGATGTGAAAAAGGTACAGCAACAGCACGCAGTGCAGCCCCACCGGTGTCCATCACATCGGACAGCCCCCACACAAGCGTGCTGTACCTCATCTCATGAAGCTACTACAACTAGCCACTTCAAAGATTCTGCTCTAACTGAGCCTTCAAGTACAAAAAGCCTCTTCATCTACTTCTGTGATGCTGCGCAGAATGTAACTCACAAGGACATTTTATTTCTAACAAGTCTTACTAACCTTACATGTGGCTGCCTGATTTCTGGCTACAGTGGAGCTGACTGCACAGAGAGTCTAAAAGGAAAGTCCACTCCTTGAAAATCACTTCCTGTGTGAGTACACACTGCATGGACGCAAACTTCAAGATTTACATGGACAGTTGTCCTGCGCCAAATCTGTCTACTGCCAGTGTTGGCGCTACTTTGGAGGTGCCTGAAGAATGACTTTGTATGATACAGTTTTCTACAGGCTGTGCAAGGTATTTATTTCAAGATGTGGGCACAAGGTGGAAAGTGCCTGCATATTGTCTCTGTCTGCTTCCTCTCATGGTGCACGTCTACTTCAGGTGCAGGGATTCCTACACACAGCCCTTCACTTCAAGTGAAGCAAGTCTGGTGTGGTGATCGTTTGGTGTATTTTTGTCTTTCAACCATTCTTGTTGCGGTTGCATTTGTGGACTTCTAGGGTAAGTTTAGTTTAACTCATATTTTGGGCCCCATCCGCGCCCCCACATTTGGCAGTTCAACCGCCCTGTTGCAGTTTAAAATAACAACATGCGCCACGCTCAGCGCGCTCTTACCTTCTTGTGGATTCTCTGACTTTCAGTGACGCATTAGAATCCTTCTCCGTCTCAGCCTCACTAAGCAGCAATGTTGGGCACACACTCGCGCCTATAACCACCCAGCACGACGTCACCTAACGTGCCGCCATCTTGCGGTTGGCACCATCGATACAGCATTGCCTTGCTTTACACGTTTTTTCCAATCACGTTTTCACACGTGCGTCGTCTTCAACAGATTTATTTGGAGCATGAAGACTAACGAGAACGTCGTGTTTAAGGTGAATGAGCATGAGGCTGTGTTTTTTTACACCGCCGGTGAGTGAAAGTTGTTTCTTTTTCTCAAAGTGACTACCATCAAGTTCCAGGATTTATTTTCTTCTTCACATTCCATACCAGGGTTTCAAGAAACTGCAACATGAAGAAATGTATTTATTGTAATGGGCAGAACATACTTGGAAGGCTTATCGGAGCACTTCTTTTCATGAGTGCAGCGTAGGATTGTTCTAATTTGTGAAATTTTGTTTTCATGCATTTCAGTATTCACTGCTCTGTGCTATGCTGCCATCTAGTGACTATTTCTCACACCTTTTGGAGGTTTTATTTATATTACAGTTTACAGTGTTTCAGTCAAGGCTTCACTGTTCGGTATGAATGTGGCAATCTTGAATGTCTTATTTCTATTACAGTTTTACAGTATTACAGTTTCCACATTTCTCATATTAAATTTTCCTTACGTTGGGAACGTGTTAGTTTTCTTTACAGTGGTTTGCTGCTCTTCATTTTCCCTTACATGAGGGATGGTCATGGGTTTAAGTACATGTCCTTTTTTTTAAAAAAAAGAAAAGTGTTAGGTACATGTCCTTTTTAAAAAAGAAAAGTGTTACGGGACTTAGAGAGACCTACTAGTGGGCTTATGATATTGACTTCCACATTTGCTGTTGGACTTTTTCTACCTGTTTACCTGCTTACCTGCTACATGAATAAACCTACGTTGACATCATCACTACATTGTGCTCTCCTGATTACTACACTTATTTTTGGTGACGAGTTGAGGGCGTCCCCACGCTCTACAGTGGTTCAGGACGACAAGAAAAACTTCAAGATGTTTCCTACATCAAGCTGGGAAGGAGCCACTACATGGAGAAGACGACTAACACAAGCGACAGGTACAAGACTGATGAAACAAGACTTACAGTAGAACACACAACATTGTCACTCAAAAGACATGAAGTTACAAAGAAGAGATGTGAAAAAGGTACAGCAACAGCACGCAGTGCAGCCCCACCGGTGTCCATCACATCGGAAAGCCCCTACACAAGCGTGCTGTACCTCATCTCATGAAGCTACTACAACTAGCCACTTCAAAGATTCTGCTCTAACTGAGCCTTCAAGTACAGTAAGCCTCTTCATCTACTTCAGTGATGCTGCGCAGAATGTAACTCACAAGGACATTTTATTTCTAACAAGTCTTACTAACCTTACATGTGGCTGCCTGATTTCTGGCTACAGTGGAGCTGACTGCACAGAGAGTCTACAAGGAAAGTCCACTCCTTGAAAATCACTTCCTATGTGAGTACACACTGCATGGACGCAAACTTCAAGATTTACATGGACAGTTGTCCTGCGCCAAATCTGTCTACTGCCAGTGTTGGCACTACTTTGGAGGTGCCTGAAGAATGACTTTGTATGATACAGTTTTCTACAGGCTGTGCAAGGTATTTATTTCCAGATGTGGGCACAAGGTGGAAAGTGCCTGCATATTGTCTCTGTCTGCTTCCTCTCATGGTGCACGTCTACTTCAGGCGCAGGGATGCCTTCACACGGCCCTGCACTTCAAGTGAAGCAAGACTGGTGTGGTGATCGTTTGGTGTATTTTTGTCTTTCAACCATTCTTCTTGCGATTGCATTTGTGGACTTCTAGGGTAAGTTTAGTTTCACTCATATTTTAGGCCCCATCCGTCCCCTCCACATTTGGCAGGTCAACCGCCCTGTTGTAGTTTAAAATAACAACATGCGCCATGCTCAGCGCGCTCTTACCTTCTTGTGGATTCTCTGACTTTCAGTGACGCATTAGAATCCTTCTCCATCTCAGCCTCACTAAGCAGCAATGTTGGGCGCACACTCGCGCCTACAACCACCCAGCATGGCGTCACCTAACGTGCCGCCATCTAGCGGTTGGCACCTTCGCTACAGCATTGCCTTGCTTTACACGTTTTTTCCAATCACGTTTTCACACGTGAGTCATCTTCAACAGCTTTATTTGGAGCATGAAGACTAACGAGAACGTCGTGTTTAAGGTGAATGAGCATGAGGCTGTGTTTTTTTACACCGCCAGTGAGTGAAAGTTGTTTCTTTTTCTCAAAGTGACTACCATCAAGTTCCAGGATTTATTTTCTTCTTCACATTCCATACCAGGGTTTCAAGAAACTGCAACATGAAGAAATGTCTTTATCGTAATGGGCAGAACATACTTGGAAGGCTTATCGGAGCACTTCTTTTCACGAGTGCAGCGTAGGATTGTTCTAATTTGTGAAATTTTGTTTTCATGCTTTTCAGTATTCACTGCTCTGTGCTATGCTGCCATCTAGTGACTATTTCTCACACCTTTTGGAGGTTTTATTTATATTACAGTTTACAGTGTTTCAGTCAAGGCTTCACTGTTCAGTATGTATGCGGCAATCTTGAATGTCTTATTTCTATTACAGTTTTACAGTATTACAGTTTCCACATTTCTCATATTAAGTTTTCCTTACGGTGGGAATGTGTTAGTTTTCTTTACAGTGGTTTGCTGCTCTTCATTTTCCCTTACATGAGGGATGGTCATGGGTTTAAGTACATGTCCTTTTTAAAAAAAAAAGAAAAGTGTTAGGTACATGTCCTTTTAAAAAAGAAAAGTGTTACGCGTGGCCCTTACACAGGGATGAACCCTTACGAGTTTTACGAGTTTATGTTGCAGGGGGGTCCCTGCGTGCTTAAGACACCTTGCGCCACATGAGTTTTGTTGCTGAGTCTTCACATTGCTTGCCTCCTCACATTGGAGAGCTTTCACATTTTATTTCACAGGTTGTCCCTTAGTTACTAGTGGGGCAGGACATTGGGTGCAAGTCCCTATGTTCTCATGACATTTTATATTCTTTACATAGCGTGCTTTTTTTCTAATCACAGGTTGTCCCTTTTGGTTGACAGGGGCAGGACATTGGGTATGAGTCCCTCTTGTCCACATTTACATACACATTGTCCCTTGTTTAGGGTGAGGGCAGGAATTTGGGTCACAGTCCCTCTTTCCACACCTTCACATGGAGTGTTCCCTACAAGGGATTTTTACACATTTTGTTATCAATTTGTTGCCTTTATTAAGAGGGGGAGATGGGTATTTTGTATTTTATATAATGTACTTTTTTCCCTTCTCTTTTTATCTTGCTTAGTCGCTACCCCTCTCGTGTTGTTGTTTCTGTCATCCCTGGGTTACTGACTATTTTACTTATCTTTTGCTGTTTTTATTACAGTCTTAAGATGTTTGGTATATGTATTTGTCTTATACATTTTTGCTTGTAGTATTAAGATGTTTTGATTATTTATCTTATCTTGTACTTTTAGGTTTATAGTTTCAAGATGCTTAGTTTCGTCTTTTGCTTATAATGAAAGAGATGTGTAGTATTCTCCTATTACTAAATATCTTTTCTGATAACTTGCTCCTAGGTGCTCAGCCGGTGTGAGTGTTCTGAGTGGAATGTTTGGTGTGTGGGCTATATGTGGAATGCTTGGGTGACTAGAGAAAATGACCGTGGGATGGATGGGGCTGAGCAGCTAGCAGGCTGCTCCCGGTGGGGTTGCTGACAGAGACCTACTCCTGGGCTTATGATATGGACTTCCACATTTGCTGTTGGACTTTTTCTACCTGTTTACCTGCTTACCTGCTACATGAATAAACCTACGTTGACATCATCACTACAGTGTGGTCTCCTGATTACTACACTTATTTTTGGCGACGAGTTGAGGACGTCACCACGCTCTACAGTGGTTCAGGACAACAAGAAAAACTTCAAGATGTTTCCTACATCAAGCTGGTAAGGAGCCACTACATGGAGAAGATGACTAACACAAGCGACAGGTACATGACTGATGAAACAAGACTTACAGTAGAACACACAACATTGTAACTCAAAAGACATGAAGTTACAAAGAAGAGATGTGAAAAAGGTACAGCAACAGCACGCAGTGCAGCCCCACCGGTGTCCATCACATCGGACAGCCCCCACACAAGCGTGCTGTACCTCATCTCATGAAGCTACTACAACTAGCCACTTCAAAGATTCTGCTCTAACTGAGCCTTCAAGTACAGTAAGCCTCTTCATCTACTTCAGTGATGCTGCGCAGAATGTAACTCACAAGGACATTTTATTTCTAACAAGTCTTACTAACCTTACATGTGGATGCCTGATGTCTGGCTACAGTGGAGCTGACTGCACAGAGAGTCTACAAGGAAAGTCCACTCCTTGAAAATCACTTCCTGTGTGAGTACACACTGCATGGACGCAAACTTCAAGATTTACATGGACAGTTGTCCTGCGCCAAATCTGTCTACTGCCAGTGTTGGCGCTACTTTGGAGGTGCCTGAAGAATGACTTTGTATGATACAGTTTTCTACAGGCTGTGCAAGGTATTTATTTCCAGATGTGGGCACAAGGTGGAAAGTGCCTGCATATTGTCTCTGTCTGCTTCCTCTCATGGTGCACGTCTACTTCAGGTGCAGGGATTCCTACACTCAGCCCTGCACTTCAAGTGAAGCAAGTCTGGTGTGGTGATCGTTTGGTGTATTTTTGTCTTTCAACCATTCTTGTTGCGGTTGCATTTGTGGACTTCTAGGGGAAGTTTAGTTTAACTCATATTTTGGGCCCCATCCGTCCCCTCCACATTTGGCAGTTCAACCGCCCTGTTGTAGTTTAAAATAACAACATGCGCCACACTCAGCGCGCTCTTACCTTCTTGTGGATTCTCTGACTTTCAGTGACGCATTAGAATCCTTCTCCGTCTCAGCCTCACTAAGCAGCAATGTTGGGCACACACTCGCGCCGACAACCACCCAGCACGACGTCACCTAACGTGCCGCCATCTTGCGGTTGGCACCATCGATACAGCATTGCCTTGCTTTACACGTTTTTTCCAATCACGTTTTCACACGTGCGTCGTCTTCAACAGATTTATTTGGAGCATGAAGACTAACGAGAACGTCGTGTTTAAGGTGAATGAGAATGAGGCTGTGTTTTTTTACACCGCCGGTGAGTGAAAGTTGTTTCTTTTTCTCAAAGTGACTACCATCAAGATTCAGGATTTATTTTCTTCTTCACATTCCATACCAGGGTTTCAAGAAACTGCAACATGAAGAAATGTATTTATTGTAATGGGCAGAACATACTTGGAAGGCTTATCGGAGCACTTCTTTTCACGAGAGCAGCGTAGGATTGTTCTAATTTGTGAAATTTTGTTTTCATGCATTTCAGTATTCACTGCTCTGTGCTATGCTGCCATCTAGTGACTATTTCTCACACCTTTTGGAGGTTTTATTTATATTACAGTTTACAGTGTTTCAGTCATGGCTTCACTGTTCGGTATGTATGTGGCAATCTTGAATGTCTTATTTCTATTACAGTTTTACAGTATTACAGTTTCCACATTTCTCATATTAAATTTTCCTTACGTTGGGAACGTGTTAGTTTTCTTTACAGTGGTTTGCTGCTCTTCATTTTCCCTTACATGAGGGATGGTCATGGGTTTAAGTACATGTCCTTTTTAAAAAAAAAAAGAAAAGTGTTAGGTACATGTCCTTTTAAAAAAAGAAAAGTGTTACGCCTGGCCCTTACACAGGGATGAACCCTTACGAGTTTTACGAGTTTATGTTGCAGGGGGGTCCCTGCGTGCTTAAGACACCTTGCGCCACATGAGTTTTGTTGCTGAGTCTTCACATTGCTTGCCTTCTCACATTGGAGAGCTTTCACATTTTATTTCACAGGTTGTCCCTTAGTTACTAGTGGGGCAGGACATTGGGTGCAAGTCCCTATGTTCTCATGACATTTTATATTCTTTACATAGCGTGCTTTTTTTCTAATCATAGGTTGTCCCTTTTGGTTGACAGGGGCAGGACATTGGGTATGAGTCCCTCTTGTCCACATTTACATACACATTGTCCCTTGTTTAGGGTGAGGGCAGGAATTTGGGTCACAGTCCCTCTTTCCACACCTTTACATGGAGTGGTCCCTACATGGGATTTTTACACATTTTGTTATCAATTTGTTGCCTTTATTAAGAGGGGGAGATGGGTATTTTGTATTTTATATAATGTACTTTTTTCCCTTCTCTTTTTATCTTGCTTAGTCGCTACCCCTCTCGTGTTGTTGTTTCTGTCATGCCTGGGTTACTGACTATTTTACTTATCTTTTGCTGTTTTTATTACAGTCTTAAGATGTTTGGTATATGTATTTGTCTTATACATTTTTGCTTGTAGTATTAAGATGTTTTGATTATTTATCTTATCTTGTACTTTTAGGTTTATAGTTTCAAGATGCTTAGTTTCGTCTTTTGCTTATAATGAAAGAGATGTGTAGTATTCTCCTATTACTAAATATCTTTTCTGATAACTTGCTCCTAGGTGCTCAGCCGGTGTGAGTGTTCTGAGTGGAATGTTTGGTGTGTGGGCTATATGTGGAATGCTTGGGTGACTAGAGAGAATGACCGTGGGATGGATGGGGCTGAGCAGCTAGCAGGCTGCTCACGGTGGGGTTGCTGAGAGAGACCTACTCCTGGGCTTATGATATGGACTTCCACATTTGCTGTTGGACTTTTTCTACCTGTTTACCTGCTTACCTGCTACATGAATAAACCTACGTTGACATCATCACTACAGTGTGGTCTCCTGATTACTACACTTATTTTTGGCGACGAGTTGAGGACGTCACCACGCTCTACAGTGGTTCAGGACAACAAGAAAAACTTCAAGATGTTTCCTACTTCAAGCTGGGAAGGAGCCACTACATGGAGAAGATGACTAACACAAGCGACAGGTACATGACTGATGAAACAAGACTTACAGTAGAACACACAACATTGTCACTCAAAAGACATGAAGTTACAAAGAAGAGATGTGAAAAAGGTACAGCAACAGCACGCAGTGCAGCCCCACCGGTGTCCATCACATCGGACAGCCCCCACACAAGCGTGCTGTACCTCATCTCATGAAGCTACTACAACTAGCCACTTCAAAGATTCTGCTCTAACTGAGCCTTCAAGTACAGTAAGCCTCTTCATCTACTTCAGTGATGCTGCGCAGAATGTAACTCACAAGGACATTTTATTTCTAACAAGTCTTACTAACCTTACATGTGGCTGCCTGATGTCTGGCTACAGTGGAGCTGACTGCACAGAGAGTCTACAAGGAAAGTCCACTCCTTGAAAATCACTTCCTGTGTGAGTACACACTGCATGGACGCAAGCTTCAAGATTTACATGGACAGTTGTCCTGCGCCAAATCTGTCTACTGCCAGTGTTGGTGCTACTTTGGAGGTGCCTGAAGAATGACTTTGTATGATACAGTTTTCTACAGGCTGTGCAAGGTATTTATTTCCAGATGTGGGCACAAGGTGGAAAGTGCCTGCATATTGTCTCTGTCTGCTTCCTCTCATGGTGCACGTCTACTTCAGGTGCAGGGATTCCTACACACGGCCCTGCACTTCAAGTGAAGCAAGTCTGGTGTGGTGATCGTTTGGTGTATTTTTGTCTTTCAACCATTCTTGTTGCGGTTGCATTTGTGGACTTCTAGGGTAAGTTTAGTTTTACTCATATTTTGGGCCCCATCCGTCCCCTCCACATTTGGCAGTTCAACCGCCCTGTTGTAGTTTAAAATAACAACATGCGCCACGCTCAGCGCGCTCTTACCTTCTTGTGGATTCTCTGACTTTCAGTGACGCATTAGAATCCTTCTCCGTCTCAGCAATGTTGGGCACACACTCGCGCCTACAACCACTCAGCACAACGTCACCTAACGTGCCGCCATCTTGCGGTTGGCACCATCGATACAGCATTGCCTTGCTTTACACGTTTTTTCCAATCACGTTTTCACACGTGCGTCGTCTTCAACAGATTTATTTGGAGCATGAAGACTAACGAGAACGTCGTGTTTAAGGTGAATGAGCATGAGGCTGTGTTTTTTTACACCGCCGGTGAGTGAAAGTTGTTTCTTTTTCTCAAAGTGACTACCATCAAGTTTCAGGATTTATTTTCTTCTTCACATTCCATACCAGGGTTTCAAGAAACTGCAACATGAAGAAATGTATTTATTGTAATGGGCAGAACATACTTGGAAGGCTTATCGGAGCACTTCTTTTCATGAGTGCAGCGTAGGATTGTTCTAATTTGTGAAATTTTGTTTTCATGCATTTCAGTATTCACTGCTCTGTGCTATGCTGCCATCTAGTGACTATTTCTCACACCTTTTGGAGGTTTTATTTATATTACAGTTTACAGTGTTTCAGTCAAGGCTTCACTGTTCGGTATGAATGTGGCAATCTTGAATGTCTTATTTCTATTACAGTTTTACAGTATTACAGTTTCCACATTTCTCATATTAAATTTTCCTTACGTTGGGAACGTGTTAGTTTTCTTTACAGTGGTTTGCTGCTCTTCATTTTCCCTTACATGAGGGATGGTCATGGGTTTAAGTACATGTCCTTTTTTAAAAAAAAAAGAAAAGTGTTAGGTACATGTCCTTTTAAAAAAAGAAAAGTGTTACGCGACTTAGAGAGACCTACTAGTGGGCTTATGATATTGACTTCCACATTTGCTGTTGGACTTTTTCTACCTGTTTACCTGCTTACCTGCTACATGAATAAACCTACGTTGACATCATCACTACATTGTGCTCTCCTGATTACTACACTTATTTTTGGTGACGAGTTGAGGGCGTCCCCACGCTCTACAGTGGTTCAGGACGACAAGAAAAACTTCAAGATGTTTCCTACATCAAGCTGGGAAGGAGCCACTACATGGAGAAGACGACTAACACAAGCGACAGGTACAAGACTGATGAAACAAGACTTACAGTAGAACACACAACATTGTCACTCAAAAGACATGAAGTTACAAAGAAGAGATGTGAAAAAGGTACAGCAACAGCACGCAGTGCACCCCCACCGGTGTCCATCACATCGGAAAGCCCCTACACAAGCGTGCTGTACCTCATCTCATGAAGCTACTACAACTAGCCACTTCAAAGATTCTGCTCTAACTGAGCCTTCAAGTACAGTAAGCCTCTTCATCTACTTCAGTGATGCTGCGCAGAATGTAACTCACAAGGACATTTTATTTCTAACAAGTCTTACTAACCTTACATGTGGCTGCCTGATTTCTGGCTACAGTGGAGCTGACTGCACAGAGAGTCTACAAGGAAAGTCCACTCCTTGAAAATCACTTCCTATGTGAGTACACACTGCATGGACGCAAACTTCAAGATTTACATGGACAGTTGTCCTGCGCCAAATCTGTCTACTGCCAGTGTTGGCACTACTTTGGAGGTGCCTGAAGAATGACTTTGTATGATACAGTTTTCTACAGGCTGTGCAAGGTATTTATTTCCAGATGTGGGCACAAGGTGGAAAGTGCCTGCATATTGTCTCTGTCTGCTTCCTCTCATGGTGCACGTCTACTTCAGGCGCAGGGATGCCTTCACACGGCCCTGCACTTCAAGTGAAGCAAGACTGGTGTGGTGATCGTTTGGTGTATTTTTGTCTTTCAACCATTCTTCTTGCGATTGCATTTGTGGACTTCTAGGGTAAGTTTAGTTTCACTCATATTTTAGGCCCCATCCGTCCCCTCCACATTTGGCAGGTCAACCGCCCTGTTGTAGTTTAAAATAACAACATGCGCCATGCTCAGCGCGCTCTTACCTTCTTGTGGATTCTCTGACTTTCAGTGACGCATTAGAATCCTTCCGCGTCTCAGCCTCACTAAGCAGCAATGTTGGGCGCACACTCGCGCCTACAACCACCCAGCATGGCGTCACCTAACGTGCCGCCATCTAGCGGTTGGCACCTTCGCTACAGCATTGCCTTGCTTTACACGTTTTTTCCAATCACGTTTTCACACGTGAGTCATCTTCAACAGCTTTATTTGGAGCATGAAGACTAATGAGAACGTCGTGTTTAAGGTGAATGAGCATGAGGCTGTGTTTTTTTACACCGCCAGTGAGTGAAAGTTGTTTCTTTTTCTCAAAGTGACTACCATCAAGTTCCAGGATTTATTTTCTTCTTCACATTCCATACCAGGGTTTCAAGAAACTGCAACATGAAGAAATGTCTTTATCGTAATGGGCAGAACATACTTGGAAGGCTTATCGGAGCACTTCTTTTCACGAGTGCAGCGTAGGATTGTTCTAATTTGTGAAATTTTGTTTTCATGCTTTTCAGTATTCACTGCTCTGTGCTATGCTGCCATCTAGTGACTATTTCTCACACCTTTTGGAGGTTTTATTTATATTACAGTTTACAGTGTTTCAGTCAAGGCTTCACTGTTCAGTATGTATGCGGCAATCTTGAATGTCTTATTTCTATTACAGTTTTACAGTATTACAGTTTCCACATTTCTCATATTAAGTTTTCCTTACGGTGGGAATGTGTTAGTTTTCTTTACAGTGGTTTGCTGCTCTTCATTTTCCCTTACATGAGGGATGGTCATGGGTTTAAGTACATGTCCTTTTTTAAAAAAAAAGAAAAGTGTTAGGTACATGTCCTTTTAAAAAAAGAAAAGTGTTACGCGTGGCCCTTACACAGGGATGAACCCTTACGAGTTTTACGAGTTTATGTTGCAGGGGGGTCCCTGCGTGCTTAAGACACCTTGCGCCACATGAGTTTTGTTGCTGAGTCTTCACATTGCTTGCCTCCTCACATTGGAGAGCTTTCACATTTTATTTCACAGGTTGTCCCTTAGTTACTAGTGGGGCAGGACATTGGGTGCAAGTCCCTATGTTCTCATGACATTTTATATTCTTTACATAGCGTGCTTTTTTTCTAATCACAGGTTGTCCCTTTTGGTTGACAGGGGCAGGACATTGGGTATGAGTCCCTCTTGTCTACATTTACATACACATTGTCCCTTGTTTAGGGTGAGGGCAGGAATTTGGGTCACAGTCCCTCTTTCCACACCTTCACATGGAGTGTTCCCTACAAGGGATTTTTACACATTTTGTTATCAATTTGTTGCCTTTATTAAGAGGGGGAGATGGGTATTTTGTATTTTATATAATGTACTTTTTTCCCTTCTCTTTTTATCTTGCTTAGTCGCTACCCCTCTCGTGTTGTTGTTTCTGTCATCCCTGGGTTACTGACTATTTTACTTATCTTTTGCTGTTTTTATTACAGTCTTAAGATGTTTGGTATATGTATTTGTCTTATACATTTTTGCTTGTAGTATTAAGATGTTTTGATTATTTATCTTATCTTGTACTTTTAGGTTTATAGTTTCAAGATGCTTAGTTGCGTCTTTTGCTTATAATGAAAGAGATGTGTAGTATTCTCCTATTAATAAATATCTTTTCTGATAAATTGCTCCTAGGTGCTCAGCCGGTGTGAGTGTTCTGAGTGGAATGTTTGGTGTGTGGGCTATATGTGGAATGCTTGGGTGACTAGAGAGAATGACCGTGGGATGGATGGGGCTGAGCAGCTAGCAGGCTGCTCCCGGTGGTGTTGCTGACAGAGACCTACTCCTGGGCTTATGATATGGACTTCCACATTTGCTGTTGGACTTTTTCTACCTGTTTACCTGCTTACCTGCTACATGAATAAACCTACGTTGACATCATCACTACAGTGTGGTCTCCTGATTACTACACTTATTTTTGGCGACGAGTTGAGGACGTCACCACGCTCTACAGTGGTTCAGGACAACAAGAAAAACTTCAAGATGTTTCCTACTTCAAGCTGGGAAGGAGCCACTACATGGAGAAGATGACTAACACAAGCGACAGGTACATGACTGATGAAACAAGACTTACAGTAGAACACACAACATTGTAACTCAAAAGACATGAAGTTACAAAGAAGAGATGTGAAAAAGGTACAGCAACAGCACGCAGTGCAGCCCCACCGGTGTCCATCACATCGGACAGCCCCCACACAAGCGTGCTGTACCTCATCTCATGAAGCTACTACAACTAGCCACTTCAAAGATTCTGCTCTAACTGAGCCTTCAAGTACAAAAAGCCTCTTCATCTACTTCTGTGATGCTGCGCAGAATGTAACTCACAAGGACATTTTATTTCTAACAAGTCTTACTAACCTTACATGTGGCTGCCTGATTTCTGGCTACAGTGGAGCTGACTGCACAGAGAGTCTAAAAGGAAAGTCCACTCCTTGAAAATCACTTCCTGTGTGAGTACACACTGCATGGACGCAAACTTCAAGATTTACATGGACAGTTGTCCTGCGCCAAATCTGTCTACTGCCAGTGTTGGCGCTACTTTGGAGGTGCCTGAAGAATGACTTTGTATGATACAGTTTTCTACAGGCTGTGCAAGGTATTTATTTCAAGATGTGGGCACAAGGTGGAAAGTGCCTGCATATTGTCTCTGTCTGCTTCCTCTCATGGTGCACGTCTACTTCAGGTGCAGGGATTCCTACACACAGCCCTTCACTTCAAGTGAAGCAAGTCTGGTGTGGTGATCGTTTGGTGTATTTTTGTCTTTCAACCATTCTTGTTGCGGTTGCATTTGTGGACTTCTAGGGTAAGTTTAGTTTAATTCATATTTTGGGCCCCATCCGCGCCCCCACATTTGGCAGTTCAACCGCCCTGTTGCAGTTTAAAATAACAACATGCGCCACGCTCAGCGCGCTCTTACCTTCTTGTGGATTCTCTGACTTTCAGTGACGCATTAGAATCCTTCTCCGTCTCAGCCTCACTAAGCAGCAATGTTGGGCACACACTCGCGCCTATAACCACCCAGCACGACGTCACCTAACGTGCCGCCATCTTGCGGTTGGCACCATCGATACAGCATTGCCTTGCTTTACACGTTTTTTCCAATCACGTTTTCACACGTGCGTCGTCTTCAACAGATTTATTTGGAGCATGAAGACTAACGAGAACGTCGTGTTTAAGGTGAATGAGCATGAGGCTGTGTTTTTTTACACCGCCGGTGAGTGAAAGTTGTTTCTTTTTCTCAAAGTGACTACCATCAAGTTCCAGGATTTATTTTCTTCTTCATATTCCATACCAGGGTTTCAAGAAACTGCAACATGAAGAAATGTATTTATTGTAATGGGCAGAACATACTTGGAAGGCTTATCGGAGCACTTCTTTTCATGAGTGCAGCGTAGGATTGTTCTAATTTGTGAAATTTTGTTTTCATGCATTTCAGTATTCACTGCTCTGTGCTATGCTGCCATCTAGTGACTATTTCTCACACCTTTTGGAGGTTTTATTTATATTACAGTTTACAGTGTTTCAGTCAAGGCTTCACTGTTCGGTATGAATGTGGCAATCTTGAATGTCTTATTTCTGTTACAGTTTTACAGTATTACAGTTTCCACATTTCTCATATTAAATTTTCCTTACGTTGGGAACGTGTTAGTTTTCTTTACAGTGGTTTGCTGCTCTTCATTTTCCCTTACATGAGGGATGGTCATGGGTTTAAGTACATGTCCTTTTTTTTAAAAAAAAGAAAAGTGTTAGGTACATGTCCTTTTTAAAAAAGAAAAGTGTTACGGGACTTAGAGAGACCTACTAGTGGGCTTATGATATTGACTTCCACATTTGCTGTTGGACTTTTTCTACCTGTTTACCTGCTTACCTGCTACATGAATAAACCTACGTTGACATCATCACTACATTGTGCTCTCCTGATTACTACACTTATTTTTGGTGACGAGTTGAGGGCGTCCCCACGCTCTACAGTGGTTCAGGACGACAAGAAAAACTTCAAGATGTTTCCTACATCAAGCTGGGAAGGAGCCACTACATGGAGAAGACGACTAACACAAGCGACAGGTACAAGACTGATGAAACAAGACTTACAGTAGAACACACAACATTGTCACTCAAAAGACATGAAGTTACAAAGAAGAGATGTGAAAAAGGTACAGCAACAGCACGCAGTGCAGCCCCACCGGTGTCCATCACATCGGAAAGCCCCTACACAAGCGTGCTGTACCTCATCTCATGAAGCTACTACAACTAGCCACTTCAAAGATTCTGCTCTAACTGAGCCTTCAAGTACAGTAAGCCTCTTCATCTACTTCAGTGATGCTGCGCAGAATGTAACTCACAAGGACATTTTATTTCTAACAAGTCTTACTAACCTTACATGTGGCTGCCTGATTTCTGGCTACAGTGGAGCTGACTGCACAGAGAGTCTACAAGGAAAGTCCACTCCTTGAAAATCACTTCCTATGTGAGTACACACTGCATGGACGCAAACTTCAAGATTTACATGGACAGTTGTCCTGCGCCAAATCTGTCTACTGCCAGTGTTGGCACTACTTTGGAGGTGCCTGAAGAATGACTTTGTATGATACAGTTTTCTACAGGCTGTGCAAGGTATTTATTTCCAGATGTGGGCACAAGGTGGAAAGTGCCTGCATATTGTCTCTGTCTGCTTCCTCTCATGGTGCACGTCTACTTCAGGCGCAGGGATGCCTTCACACGGCCCTGCACTTCAAGTGAAGCAAGACTGGTGTGGTGATCGTTTGGTGTATTTTTGTCTTTCAACCATTCTTCTTGCGATTGCATTTGTGGACTTCTAGGGTAAGTTTAGTTTCACTCATATTTTAGGCCCCATCCGTCCCCTCCACATTTGGCAGGTCAACCGCCCTGTTGTAGTTTAAAATAACAACATGCGCCATGCTCAGCGCGCTCTTACCTTCTTGTGGATTCTCTGACTTTCAGTGACGCATTAGAATCCTTCTCCGTCTCAGCCTCACTAAGCAGCAATGTTGGGCGCACACTCGCGCCTACAACCACCCAGCATGGCGTCACCTAACGTGCCGCCATCTAGCGGTTGGCACCTTCGCTACAGCATTGCCTTGCTTTACACGTTTTTTCCAATCACGTTTTCACACGTGAGTCATCTTCAACAGCTTTATTTGGAGCATGAAGACTAACGAGAACGTCGTGTTTAAGGTGAATGAGCATGAGGCTGTGTTTTTTTACACCGCCAGTGAGTGAAAGTTGTTTCTTTTTCTCAAAGTGACTACCATCAAGTTCCAGGATTTATTTTCTTCTTCACATTCCATACCAGGGTTTCAAGAAACTGCAACATGAAGAAATGTCTTTATCGTAATGGGCAGAACATACTTGGAAGGCTTATCGGAGCACTTCTTTTCACGAGTGCAGCGTAGGATTGTTCTAATTTGTGAAATTTTGTTTTCATGCTTTTCAGTATTCACTGCTCTGTGCTATGCTGCCATCTAGTGACTATTTCTCACACCTTTTGGAGGTTTTATTTATATTACAGTTTACAGTGTTTCAGTCAAGGCTTTACTGTTCAGTATGTATGCGGCAATCTTGAATGTCTTATTTCTATTACAGTTTTACAGTATTACAGTTTCCACATTTCTCATATTAAGTTTTCCTTACGGTGGGAATGTGTTAGTTTTCTTTACAGTGGTTTGCTGCTCTTCATTTTCCCTTACATGAGGGATGGTCATGGGTTTAAGTACATGTCCTTTTTAAAAAAAAAAGAAAAGTGTTAGGTACATGTCCTTTTAAAAAAAGAAAAGTGTTACGCGTGGCCCTTACACAGGGATGAACCCTTACGAGTTTTACGAGTTTATGTTGCAGGGGGGTCCCTGCGTGCTTAAGACACCTTGCGCCACATGAGTTTTGTTGCTGAGTCTTCACATTGCTTGCCTCCTCACATTGGAGAGCTTTCACATTTTATTTCACAGGTTGTCCCTTAGTTACCAGTGGGGCAGGACATTGGGTGCAAGTCCCTATGTTCTCATGACATTTTATATTCTTTACATAGCGTGCTTTTTTTCTAATCACAGGTTGTCCCTTTTGGTTGACAGGGGCAGGACATTGGGTATGAGTCCCTCTTGTCCACATTTACATACACATTGTCCCTTGTTTAGGGTGAGGGCAGGAATTTGGGTCACAGTCCCTCTTTCCACACCTTCACATGGAGTGTTCCCTACAAGGGATTTTTACACATTTTGTTATCAATTTGTTGCCTTTATTAAGAGGGGGAGATGGGTATTTTGTATTTTATATAATGTACTTTTTTCCCTTCTCTTTTTATCTTGCTTAGTCGCTACCCCTCTCGTGTTGTTGTTTCTGTCATCCCTGGGTTACTGACTATTTTACTTATCTTTTGCTGTTTTTATTACAGTCTTAAGATGTTTGGTATATGTATTTGTCTTATACATTTTTGCTTGTAGTATTAAGATGTTTTGATTATTTATCTTATCTTGTACTTTTAGGTTTATAGTTTCAAGATGCTTAGTTTCGTCTTTTGCTTATAATGAAAGAGATGTGTAGTATTCTCCTATTACTAAATATCTTTTCTGATAACTTGCTCCTAGGTGCTCAGCCGGTGTGAGTGTTCTGAGTGGAATGTTTGGTGTGTGGGCTATATGTGGAATGCTTGGATGACTAGAGAGAATGACCGTGGGATGGATGGGGCTGAGCAGCTAGCAGGCTGCTCCCGGTGGTGTTGCTGACAGAGACCTACTCCTGGGCTTATGATATGGACTTCCACATTTGCTGTTGGACTTTTTCTACCTGTTTACCTGCTTACCTGCTACATGAATAAACCTACGTTGACATCATCACTACAGTGTGGTCTCCTGATTACTACACTTATTTTTGGCGACGAGTTGAGGACGTCACCACGCTCTACAGTGGTTCAGGACAACAAGAAAAACTTCAAGATGTTTCCTACTTCAAGCTGGGAAGGAGCCACTACATGGAGAAGATGACTAACACAAGCGACAGGTACATGACTGATGAAACAAGACTTACAGTAGAACACACAACATTGTAACTCAAAAGACATGAAGTTACAAAGAAGAGATGTGAAAAAGGTACAGCAACAGCACGCAGTGCAGCCCCACCGGTGTCCATCACATCGGACAGCCCCCACACAAGCGTGCTGTACCTCATCTCATGAAGCTACTACAACTAGCCACTTCAAAGATTCTGCTCTAACTGAGCCTTCAAGTACAAAAAGCCTCTTCATCTACTTCTGTGATGCTGCGCAGAATGTAACTCACAAGGACATTTTATTTCTAACAAGTCTTACTAACCTTACATGTGGCTGCCTGATTTCTGGCTACAGCGGAGCTGCCTGCACAGAGAGTCTAAAAGGAAAGTCCACTCCTTGAAAATCACTTCCTGTGTGAGTACACCCTGCATGGACGCAAACTTCAAGATTTACATGGACAGTTGTCCTGCGCCAAATCTGTCTACTGCCAGTGTTGGCGCTACTTTGGAGGTGCCTGAAGAATGACTTTGTATGATACAGTTTTCTACAGGCTGTGCAAGGTATTTATTTCCAGATGTGGGCACAAGGTGGAAAGTGCCTGCATATTGTCTCTGTCTGCTTCCTCTCATGGTGCACGTCTACTTCAGGTGCAGGGATTCCTACACACAGCCCTTCACTTCAAGTGAAGCAAGTCTGGTGTGGTGATCGTTTGGTGTATTTTTGTCTTTCAACCATTCTTGTTGCGGTTGCATTTGTGGACTTCTAGGGTAAGTTTAGTTTAAATCATATTTTGGGCCCCATCCGTCCCCTCCACATTTGGCAGTTCAACCGCCCTGTTGCAGTTTAAAATAACAACATGCGCCACGCTCAGCGCGCTCTTACCTTCTTGTGGATTCTCTGACTTTCAGTGACGCATTAGAATCCTTCTCCGTCTCAGCCTCACTAAGCAGCAATGTTGGGCACACTCTCGCGCCTACAACCACCCAGCACGACGTCACCTAACATGCCGCCATCTTGCGGTTGGCACCATCGATACAGCATTGCCTTGCTTTACACGTTTTTTCCAATCACGTTTTCACACGTGCGACGTCTTCAACAGATTTATTTGGAGCATGAAGACTAACGAGAACGTCGTGTTTAAGGTGAATGAGCATGAGGCTGTGTTTTTTTACACCGCCGGTGAGTGAAAGTTGTTTCTTTTTCTCAAAGTGACTACCATCAAGATTCAGGATTTATTTTCTTCTTCACATTCCATACCAGGGTTTCAAGAAACTGCAACATGAAGAAATGTATTTATTGTAATGGGCAGAACATACTTGGAAGGCTTATCGGAGCACTTCTTTTCACGAGTGCAGCGTAGGATTGTTCTAGTTTGTGAAATTTTGTTTTCATGCATTTCAGTATTCACTGCTCTGTGCTATGCTGCCATCTAGTGACTATTTCTCACACCTTTTGGAGGTTTTATTTATATTACAGTTTACAGTGTTTCAGTCAAGGCTTCACTGTTCGGTATGTATGTGGCAATCTTGAATGTCTTATTTCTATTACAGTTTTACAGTATTACAGTTTCCACATTTCTCATATTAAATTTTCCTTACGTTGGGAGCGTGTTAGTTTTCTTTACAGTGGTTTGCTGCTCTTCATTTTCCCTTACATGAGGGATGGTCATGGGTTTAAGTACATGTCCTTTTTTAAAAAAAAAAGAAAAGTGTTAGGTACATGTCCTTTTAAAAAAAGAAAAGTGTTACGCGTGGCCCTTTCACAGGGATGAACCCTTACGAGTTTTACGAGTTTATGTTGCAGGGGGGTCCCTGCGTGCTTAAGACACCTTGCGCCACATGAGTTTTGTTGCTGAGTCTTCACATTGCTTGCCTCCTCACATTGGAGAGCTTTCACATTTTATTTCACAGGTGTTCCCTTAGTTACTAGTGGGGCAGGACATTGGGTGCAAGTCCCTATGTTCTCATGACATTTTATATTCTTTACATAGCGTGCTTTTTTTCTAATCATAGGTTGTCCCTTTTGGTTGACAGGGGCAGGACATTGGGTATGAGTCCCTCTTGTCCACATTTACATACACATTGTCCCTTGTTTAGGGTGAGGGCAGGAATTTGGGTCACAGTCCCTCTTTCCACACCTTTACATGGAGTGTTCCCTACATGGGATTTTTACACATTTTGTTATCAATTTTTTGCCTTTATTAAGAGGGGGAGATGGGTATTTTGTATTTTATATAATGTACTTTTTTCCCTTCTCTTTTTATCTTGCTTAGTCGCTACCCCTCTTGTGTTGTTGTTTCTGTCATGCCTGGGTTACTGACTATTTTACTTATCTTTCGCTGTTTTTATTACAGTCTTAAGATGTTTGGTATATGTATTTGTCTTATACATTTTTGCTTGTAGTATTAAGATGTTTTGATTATTTATCTTATCTTGTACTTTTAGGTTTATAGTTTCAAGATGCTTAGTTTCGTCTTTTGCTTATAATGAAAGAGATGTGTAGTATTCTCCTATTACTAAATATCTTTTCTGATAACTTGCTCCTAGGTGCTCAGCCGGTGTGAGTGTTCTGAGTGGAATGTTTGGTGTGTGGGCTATATGTGGAATGCTTGGGTGACTAGAGAGAATGACCGTGGGATGGATGGGGCTGAGCAGCTAGCAGGCTGCTCACGGTGGGGTTGCTGAGAGAGACCTACTCCTGGGCTTATGATATGGACTTCCACATTTGCTGTTGGACTTTTTCTACCTGTTTACCTGCTTACCTGCTACATGAATAAACCTACGTTGACATCATCACTACAGTGTGGTCTCCTAATTACTACACTTATTTTTGGCGACGAGTTGAGGACGTCACCACGCCCTACAGTGGTTCAGGACAACAAGAAAAACTTCAAGATGTTTCCTACTTCAAGCTGGGAAGGAGCCACTACATGGAGAAGATGACTAACACAAGCGACAGGTACATGACTGATGAAACAAGACTTACAGTAGAACACACAACATTGTCACTCAAAAGACATGAAGTTACAAAGAAGAGATGTGAAAAAGGTACAGCAACAGCACGCAGTGCAGCCCCACCGGTGTCCATCACATCGGACAGCCCCCACACAAGCGTGCTGTACCTCATCTCATGAAGCTACTACAACTAGCCACTTCAAAGATTCTGCTCTAACTGAGCCTTCAAGTACAGTAAGCCTCTTCATCTACTTCAGTGATGCTGCGCAGAATGTAACTCACAAGGACATTTTATTTCTAACAAGTCTTACTAACCTTACATGTGGCTGCCTGATGTCTGGCTACAGTGGAGCTGACTGCACAGAGAGTCTACAAGGAAAGTCCACTCCTTGAAAATCACTTCCTGTGTGAGTACACACTGCATGGACGCAAACTTCAAGATTTACATGGACAGTTGTCCTGCGCCAAATCTGTCTACTGCCAGTGTTGGCGCTACTTTGGAGGTGCCGGAAGAATGACTTTGTATGATACAGTTTTCTACAGGCTGTGCAAGGTATTTATTTCCAGATGTGGGCACAAGGTGGAAAGTGCCTGCATATTGTCTCTGTCTGCTTCCTCTCATGGTGCACGTCTACTTCAGGAGCAGGGATTCCTACACACGGCCCTGCACTTCAAGTCAAGCAAGTCTGGTGTGGTGATCGTTTGGTGTATTTTTGTCTTTCAACCATTCTTGTGGCGGTTGCATTTGTGGACTTCTAGGGTAAGTTTAGTTTTACTCATATTTTGGGCCCCATCCGTCCCCTCCACATTTGGCAGTTCAACAGCCCTGTTGTAGTTTAAAATAACAACATGCACCACGCTCAGCGCGCTCTTACCTTCTTGTGGATTCTCTGACTTTCAGTGACGCATTAGAATCCTTCTCCGTCTCAGCCTCACTAAGCAGCAATGTTGGGCACACACTCGCGCCTACAACCACCCAGCACGACGTCACCTAACGTGCCGCCATCTTGCGGTTGGCACCATCGATACAGCATTGCCTTGCTCTACACGTTTTTTCCAATCACGTTTTCACACGTGCGTCGTCTTCAACAGATTTATTTGGAGCATGAAGACTAACGAGAACGTCGTGTTTAAGGTGAATGAGCATGAGGCTGTGTTTTTTTACACCGCCGGTGAGTGAAAGTTGTTTCTTTTTCTCAAAGTGACTACCATCAAGTTCCAGGATTTATTTTCTTCTTCACATTCCATACCAGGGTTTCAAGAAACTGCAAGATGAAGAAATGTATTTATTGTAATGGGCAGAACATACTTGGAAGGCTTATCGGAGCACTTCTTTTCATGAGTGCAGCGTAGGATTGTTCTAATTTGTGAAATTTTGTTTTCATGCATTTCAGTATTCACTGATCTGTGCTATGCTGCCATCTAGTGACTATTTCTCACACCTTTTGGAGGTTTTATTTATATTACAGTTTACAGTGTTTCAGTCAAGGCTTCACTGTTCGGTATGAATGTGGAAATCTTGAATGTCTTATTTCTATTACAGTTTTACAGTATTACAGTTTCCACATTTCTCATATTAAATTTTCCTTACGTTGGGAACGTGTTAGTTTTCTTTACAGTGGTTTGCTGCTCTTCATTTTCCCTTACATGAGGGATGGTCATGGGTTTAAGTACATGTCCTTTTTTAAAAAAAAGAAAAGTGTTAGGTACATGTCCTTTTTAAAAAAGAAAAGTGTTACGCGACTTAGAGAGACCTACTAGTGGGCTTATGATATTGACTTCCACATTTGCTGTTGGACTTTTTCTACCTGTTTACCTGCTTATCTGCTACATGAATAAACCTACGTTGACATCATCACTACAGTGTGGTCTCCTGATTACTACACTTATTTTTGGCGACTAGTTGAGGGCGTCCCCACGCTCTACAGTGGTTCAGGACGACAAGAAAAACTTCAAACTGTTTCCTACATCAAGCTGGGAAGGAGCCACTACATGGAGAAGACGACTAACACAAGCGACAGGTACAAGACTGATGAAACAAGACTTACAGTAGAACACACAACATTGTCACTCAAAAGACATGAAGTTACAAAGAAGAGATGTGAAAAAGGTACAGCAACAGCACGCAGTGCAGCCCCACCGGTGTCCATCACATCGGAAAGCCCCCACACAAGCGTGCTGTACCTCATCTCATGAAGCTACTACAACTAGCCACTTCAAAGATTCTGCTCTAACTGAGCCTTCAAGTACAGTAAGCCTCTTCATCTACTTCAGTGATGCTGCGCAGAATGTAACTCACAAGGACATTTTATTTCTAACAAGTCTTACTAACCTTACATGTGGCTGCCTGATTTCTGGCTACAGTGAAGCTGACTGCACAGAGAGTCTACAAGGAAAGTCCACTCCTTGAAAATCACTTCCTATGTGAGTACACACTGCATGGACGCAAACTTCAAGATTTACATGGACAGTTGTCCTGCGCCAAATCTGTCTACTGCCAGTGTTGGCGCTACTTTGGAGGTGCCTGAAGAATGACTTTGTATGATACAGTTTTCTACAGGCTGTGCAAGGTATTTATTTCCAGATGTGGGCACAAGGTGGAAAGTGCCTGCATATTGTCTCTGTCTGCTTCCTCTCATGGTGCACGTCTACTTCAGGCGCAGGGATGCCTTCACACGGCCCTGCACTTCAAGTGAAGCAAGACTGGTGTGGTGATCGTTTGGTGTATTTTTGTCTTTCAACCATTCTTCTTGCGATTGCATTTGTGGACTTCTAGGGTAAGTTTAGTTTTACTCATATTTTAGGCCCTATCCGTCCCCTCCACATTTGGCAGGTCAACCGCCCTGTTGTAGTTTAAAATAACAACATGCGCCATGCTCAGCGAGCTCTTACCTTCTTGTGGATTCTCTGACTTTCAGTGACGCATTAGAATCCTTCTCCGTCTCAGCCTCACTAAGCAGCAATGTTGGGCGCACACTCGCGCCTACAACCACCCAGCATGGCGTCACCTAACGTGCCGCCATCTAGCGGTTGGCACCTTCGCTACAGCATTGCCTTGCTTTACACGTTTTTTCCAATCACGTTTTCACATGTGAGTCATCTTCAACAGCTTTATTTGGAGCATGAAGACTAACGAGAACGTCGTGTTTAAGGTGAATGAGCATGAGGCTGTGTTTTTTTACACCGCCAGTGAGTGAAAGTTGTTTCTTTTTCTCAAAGTGACTACCATCAAGTTCCAGGATTTATTTTCTTCTTCACATTCCATACCAGGGTTTCAAGAAACTGCAACATGAAGAAATGTCTTTATCGTAATGGGCAGAACATACTTGGAAGGCTTATCGGAGCACTTCTTTTCACGAGTGCAGCGTAGGATTGTTCTAATTTGTGAAATTTTGTTTTCATGCTTTTCAGTATTTACTGCTCTGTGCTATGCTGCCATCTAGTGACTATTTCTCACACCTTTTGGAGGTTTTATTTATATTACAGTTTACAGTGTTTCAGTCAAGGCTTCACTGTTCAGTATGTATGCGGCAATCTTGAATGTCTTATTTCTATTACAGTTTTACAGTATTACAGTTTCCACATTTCTCATATTAAGTTTTCCTTACGGTGGGAATGTGTTAGTTTTCTTTACAGTGGTTTGCTGCTCTTCATTTTCCCTTACATGAGGGATGGTCATGGGTTTAAGTACATGTCCTTTATTTAAAAAAAAGAAAAGTGTTAGGTAGATGTCCTTTTAAAAAAAAAAAAGTATTACGCGTGGCCCTTACACAGGGATGAACCCTTACGAGTTTTACGAGTTTATGTTGCAGGGGGGTCCCTGCGTGCTTAAGACACCTTGCGCCACATGAGTTTTGTTGCTGAGTCTTCACATTGCTTGCCTCCTCACATTGGAGAGCTTTCACATTTTATTTCACAGGTTGTCCCTTAGTTACTAGTGGGGCAGGACATTGGGTGCAAGTCCCCATGTTCTCATGACATTTTATATTCTTTACATAGCGTGCTTTTTTTCTAATCACAGGTTGTCCCTTTTGGTTGACAGGGGCAGGACATTGGGTATGAGTCCCTCTTGTCCACATTTACATACACATTGTCCCTTGTTTAGGGTGAGGGCAGGAATTTGGGTCACAGTCCCTCTTTCCACACCTTCACATGGAGAGTTCCCTACAAGGGATTTTTACACATTTTGTTATCAATTTGTTGCCTTTATTAAGAGGGGGAGATGGGTATTTTGTATTTTATATAATGTACTTTGTTCCCTTCTCTTTTTATCTTGCTTAGTCGCTACCCCTCTCGTGTTGTTGTTTCTGTCATCCCTGGGTTACTGACTATCTTACTTATCTTTTGCTGTTTTTATTACAGTCTTAAGATGTTTGGTATATGTATTTGTCTTATACATTTTTGCTTGTAGTATTAAGATGTTTTGATTATTTATCTTATCTTGTACTTTTAGGTTTATAGTTTCAAGATGCTTAGTTTCGTCTTTTGCTTATAATGAAAGAGATGTGTAGTATTCTCCTATTAATAAATATATTTTCTGATAACTTGCTCCTAGGTGCTCAGCCGGTGTGAGTGTTCTGAGTGGAATGTTTGGTGTGTGGGCTATATGTGGAATGCTTGGGTGACTAGAGAGAATGACCGTGGGATGGATGGGGCTGAGCAGCTAGCAGGCTGCTCCCGGTGGGGTTGCTGACAGAGACCTACTCCTGGGCTTATGATATGGACTTTCACATTTGCTGTTGGACTTTTTCTACCTGTTTACCTGCTTACCTGCTACATGAATAAACCTACGTTGACATCATCACTACAGTGTGGTCTCCTGATTACTACACTTATTTTTGGCGACGAGTTGAGGACGTCACCACGCTCTACAGTGGTTCAGGACAACAAGAAAAACTTCAAGATGTTTCCTACTTCAAGCTGGGAAGGAGCCACTACATGGAGAAGATAACTAACACAAGCGACAGGTACATGACTGATGAAACAAGACTTACAGTAGAACACACAACATTGTAACTCAAAAGACATGAAGTTACAAAGAAGAGATGTGAAAAAGGTACAGCAACAGCACGCAGTGCAGCCCCACCGGTGTCCATCACATCGGACAGCCCCCACACAAGCGTGCTGTACCTCATCTCATGAAGCTACTACAACTAGCCACTTCAAAGATTCTGCTCTAACTGAGCCTTCAAGTACAAAAAGCCTCTTCATCTACTTCTGTGATGCTGCGCAGAATGTAACTCACAAGGACATTTTATTTCTAACAAGTCTTACTAACCTTACATGTGGCTGCCCGATTTCTGGCTACAGTGGAGCTGACTGCACAGAGAGTCTAAAATGAAAGTCCACTCCTTGAAAATCACTTCCTGTGTGAGTACACACTGCATGGACGCAAACTTCAAGATTTACATGGACAGTTGTCCTGCGCCAAATCTGTCTACTGCCAGTGTTGGCACTACTTTGGAGGTGCCTGAAGAATGACTTTGTATGATACAGTTTTCTACAGGCTGTGCAAGGTATTTATTTCCAGATGTGGGCACAAGGTGGAAAGTGCCTGCATATTGTCTCTGTCTGCTTCCTCTCATGGTGCACGTCTACTTCAGGCGCAGGGATGCCTTCACACGGCCCTGCACTTCAAGTGAAGCAAGACTGGTGTGGTGATCGTTTGGTGTATTTTTGTCTTTCAACCATTCTTCTTGCGATTGCATTTGTGGACTTCTAGGGTAAGTTTAGTTTCACTCATATTTTAGGCCCCATCCGTCCCCTCCACATTTGGCAGGTCAACCGCCCTGTTGTAGTTTAAAATAACAACATGCGCCATGCTCAGCGCGCTCTTACCTTCTTGTGGATTCTCTGACTTTCAGTGACGCATTAGAATCCTTCTCCGTCTCAGCCTCACTAAGCAGCAATGTTGGGCGCACACTCGCGCCTACAACCACCCAGCATGGCGTCACCTAACGTGCCGCCATCTAGCGGTTGGCACCTTCGCTACAGCATTGCCTTGCTTTACACGTTTTTTCCAATCACGTTTTCACACGTGAGTCATCTTCAACAGCTTTATTTGGAGCATGAAGACTAACGAGAACGTCGTGTTTAAGGTGAATGAGCATGAGGCTGTGTTTTTTTACACCGCCAGTGAGTGAAAGTTGTTTCTTTTTCTCAAAGTGACTACCATCAAGTTCCAGGATTTATTTTCTTCTTCACATTCCATACCAGGGTTTCAAGAAACTGCAACATGAAGAAATGTCTTTATCGTAATGGGCAGAACATACTTGGAAGGCTTATCGGAGCACTTCTTTTCACGAGTGCAGCGTAGGATTGTTCTAATTTGTGAAATTTTGTTTTCATGCTTTTCAGTATTCACTGCTCTGTGCTATGCTGCCATCTAGTGACTATTTCTCACACCTTTTTTAGGTTTTATTTATATTACAGTTTACAGTGTTTCAGTCAAGGCTTCACTGTTCAGTATGTATGCGGCAATCTTGAATGTCTTATTTCTATTACAGTTTTACAGTATTACAGTTTCCACATTTCTCATATTAAGTTTTCCTTACTGTGGGAATGTGTTAGTTTTCTTTACAGTGGTTTGCTGCTCTTCATTTTCCCTTACATGAGGGATGGTCATGGGTTTAAGTACATGTCCTTTTTAAAAAAAAAAGAAAAGTGTTAGGTACATGTCCTTTTAAAAAAAGAAAAGTGTTACGCGTGGCCCTTACACAGGGATGAACCCTTACGAGTTTTACGAGTTTATGTTGCAGGGGGGTCCCTGCGTGCTTAAGACACCTTGCGCCACATGAGTTTTGTTGCTGAGTCTTCACATTGCTTGCCTCCTCACATTGGAGAGCTTTCACATTTTATTTCACAGGTTGTCCCTTAGTTACCAGTGGGGCAGGACATTGGGTGCAAGTCCCTATGTTCTCATGACATTTTATATTCTTTACATAGCGTGCTTTTTTTCTAATCACAGGTTGTCCCTTTTGGTTGACAGGGGCAGGACATTGGGTATGAGTCCCTCTTGTCCACATTTACATACACATTGTCCCTTGTTTAGGGTGAGGGCAGGAATTTGGGTCACAGTCCCTCTTTCCACACCTTCACATGGAGTGTTCCCTACAAGGGATTTTTACACATTTTGTTATCAATTTGTTGCCTTTATTAAGAGGGGGAGATGGGTATTTTGTATTTTATATAATGTACTTTTTTCCCTTCTCTTTTTATCTTGCTTAGTCGCTACCCCTCTCGTGTTGTTGTTTCTGTCATCCCTGGGTTACTGACTATTTTACTTATCTTTTGCTGTTTTTATTACAGTCTTAAGATGTTTGGTATATGTATTTGTCTTATACATTTTTGCTTGTAGTATTAAGATGTTTTGATTATTTATCTTATATTGTACTTTTAGGTTTATAGTTTCAAGATGCTTAGTTTCGTCTTTTGCTTATAATGAAAGAGATGTGTAGTATTCTCCTATTAATAAATATCTTTTCTGATAACTTGCTCCTAGGTGCTCAGCCGGTGTGAGTGTTCTGAGTGGAATGTTTGGTGTGTGGGCTATATGTGGAATGCTTGGATGACTAGAGAGAATGACCGTGGGATGGATGGGGCTGAGCAGCTAGCAGGCTGCTCCCGGTGGTGTTGCTGACAGAGACCTACTCCTGGGCTTATGATATGGACTTCCACAATTGCTGTTGGACTTTTTCTACCTGTTTACCTGCTTACCTGCTACATGAATAAACCTACGTTGACATCATCACTACAGTGTGGTCTCCTGATTACTACACTTATTTTTGGCGACGAGTTGAGGACGTCACCACGCTCTACAGTGGTTCAGGACAACAAGAAAAACTTCAAGATGTTTCCTACTTCAAGCTGGGAAGGAGCCACTACATGGAGAAGATGACTAACACAAGCGACAGGTACATGACTGATGAAACAAGACTTACAGTAGAACACACAACATTGTAACTCAAAAGACATGAAGTTACAAAGAAGAGATGTGAAAAAGGTACAGCAACAGCACGCAGTGCAGCCCCACCGGTGTCCATCACATCGGACAGCCCCCACACAAGCGTGCTGTACCTCATCTCATGAAGCTACTACAACTAGCCACTTCAAAGATTCTGCTCTAACTGAGCCTTCAAGTACAAAAAGCCTCTTCATCTACTTCTGTGATGCTGCGCAGAATGTAACTCACAAGGACATTTTATTTCTAACAAGTCTTACTAACCTTACATGTGGCTGCCTGATTTCTGGCTACAGCGGAGCTGACTGCACAGAGAGTCTAAAAGGAAAGTCCACTCCTTGAAAATCACTTCCTGTGTGAGTACACCCTGCATGGACGCAAACTTCAAGATTTACATGGACAGTTGTCCTGCGCCAAATCTGTCTACTGCCAGTGTTGGCGCTACTTTGGAGGTGCCTGAAGAATGACTTTGTATGATACAGTTTTCTACAGGCTGTGCAAGGTATTTATTTCCAGATGTGGGCACAAGGTGGAAAGTGCCTGCATATTGTCTCTGTCTGCTTCCTCTCATGGTGCACGTCTACTTCAGGTGCAGGGATTCCTACACACAGCCCTTCACTTCAAGTGAAGCAAGTCTGGTGTGGTGATCGTTTGGTGTATTTTTGTCTTTCAACCATTCTTGTTGCGGTTGCATTTGTGGACTTCTAGGGTAAGTTTAGTTTAAATCATATTTTGGGCCCCATCCGTCCCCTCCACATTTGGCAGTTCAACCGCCCTGTTGCAGTTTAAAATAACAACATGCGCCACGCTCAGCGCGCTCTTACCTTCTTGTGGATTCTCTGACTTTCAGTGACGCATTAGAATCCTTCTCCGTCTCAGCCTCACTAAGCAGCAATGTTGGGCACACACTCGCGCCTACAACCACCCAGCACGACGTCACCTAACATGCCGCCATCTTGCGGTTGGCACCATCGATACAGCATTGCCTTGCTTTACACGTTTTTTCCAATCACGTTTTCACACGTGCGTCGTCTTCAACAGATTTATTTGGAGCATGAAGACTAACGAGAACGTCGTGTTTAAGGTGAATGAGCATGAGGCTGTGTTTTTTTACACCGCCGGTGAGTGAAAGTTATTTCTTTTTCTCAAAGTGACTACCATCAAGATTCAGGATTTATTTTCTTCTTCACATTCCATACCAGGGTTTCAAGAAACTGCAACATGAAGAAATGTATTTATTGTAATGGGCAGAACATACTTGGAAGGCTTATCGGAGCACTTCTTTTCACGAGTGCAGCGTAGGATTGTTCTAGTTTGTGAAATTTTGTTTTCATGCATTTCAGTATTCACTGCTCTGTGCTATGCTGCCATCTAGTGACTATTTCTCACACCTTTTGGAGGTTTTATTTATATTACAGTTTACAGTGTTTCAGTCAAGGCTTCACTGTTCGGTATGTATGTGGCAATCTTGAATGTCTTATTTCTATTACAGTTTTACAGTATTACAGTTTCCACATTTCTCATATTAAATTTTCCTTACGTTGGGAGCGTGTTAGTTTTCTTTACAGTGGTTTGCTGCTCTTCATTTTCCCTTACATGAGGGATGGTCATGGGTTTAAGTACATGTCCTTTTTTAAAAAAAAAATAAAAGTGTTAGGTACATGTCCTTTTAAAAAAAGAAAAGTGTTACGCGTGGCCCTTTCACAGGGATGAACCCTTACGAGTTTTACGAGTTTATGTTGCAGGGGGGTCCCTGCGTGCTTAAGACACCTTGCGCCACATGAGTTTTGTTGCTGAGTCTTCACATTGCTTGCCTCCTCACATTGGAGAGCTTTCACATTTTATTTCACAGGTGTTCCCTTAGTTACTAGTGGGGCAGGACATTGGGTGCAAGTCCCTATGTTCTCATGACATTTTATATTCTTTACATAGCGTGCTTTTTTTCTAATCATAGGTTGTCCCTTTTGGTTGACAGGGGCAGGACATTGGGTATGAGTCCCTCTTGTCCACATTTACATACACATTGTCCCTTGTTTAGGGTGAGGGCAGGAATTTGGGTCACAGTCCCTCTTTCCACACCTTTACATGGAGTGTTCCCTACATGGGATTTTTACACATTTTGTTATCAATTTGTTGCCTTTATTAAGAGGGGGAGATGGGTATTTTGTATTTTATATAATGTACTTTTTTCCCTTCTCTTTTTATCTTGCTTAGTCGCTACCCCTCTTGTGTTGTTGTTTCTGTCATGCCTGGGTTACTGACTATTTTACTTATCTTTCGCTGTTTTTATTACAGTCTTAAGATGTTTGGTATATGTATTTGTCTTATACATTTTTGCTTGTAGTATTAAGATGTTTTGATTATTTATCTTATCTTGTACTTTTAGGTTTATAGTTTCAAGATGCTTAGTTTCGTCTTTTGCTTATAATGAAAGAGATGTGTAGTATTCTCCTATTACTAAATATCTTTTCTGATAACTTGCTCCTAGGTGCTCAGCCGGTGTGAGTGTTCTGAGTGGAATGTTTGGTGTGTGGGCTATATGTGGAATGCTTGGGTGACTAGAGAGAATGACCGTGGGATGGATGGGGCTGAGCAGCTAGCAGGCTGCTCACGGTGGGGTTGCTGAGAGAGACCTACTCCTGGGCTTATGATATGGACTTCCACATTTGCTGTTGGACTTTTTCTACCTGTTTACCTGCTTACCTGCTACATGAATAAACCTACGTTGACATCATCACTACAGTGTGGTCTCCTAATTACTACACTTATTTTTGGCGACGAGTTGAGGACGTCACCACGCTCTACAGTGGTTCAGGACAACAAGAAAAACTTCAAGATGTTTCCTACTTCAAGCTGGGAAGGAGCCACTACATGGAGAAGATGACTAACACAAGCGACAGGTACATGACTGATGAAACAAGACTTACAGTAGAACACACAACATTGTCACTCAAAAGACATGAAGTTACAAAGAAGAGATGTGAAAAAGGTACAGCAACAGCACGCAGTGCAGCCCCACCGGTGTCCATCACATCGGACAGCCCCCACACAAGCGTGCTGTACCTCATCTCATGAAGCTACTACAACTAGCCACTTCAAAGATTCTGCTCTAACTGAGCCTTCAAGTACAGTAAGCCTCTTCATCTACTTCAGTGATGCTGCGCAGAATGTAACTCACAAGGACATTTTATTTCTAACAAGTCTTACTAACCTTACATGTGGCTGCCTGATGTCTGGCTACAGTGGAGATGACTGCACAGAGAGTCTACAAGGAAAGTCCACTCCTTGAAAATCACTTCCTGTGTGAGTACACACTGCATGGACGCAAACTTCAAGATTTACATGGACAGTTGTCCTGCGCCAAATCTGTCTACTGCCAGTGTTGGCGCTACTTTGGAGGTGCCGGAAGAATGACTTTGTATGATACAGTTTTCTACAGGCTGTGCAAGGTATTTATTTCCAGATGTGGGCACAAGGTGGAAAGTGCCTGCATATTGTCTCTGTCTGCTTCCTCTCATGGTGCACGTCTACTTCAGGAGCAGGGATTCCTACACACGGCCCTGCACTTCAAGTGAAGCAAGTCTGGTGTGGTGATCGTTTGGTGTATTTTTGTCTTTCAACCATTCTTGTGGCGGTTGCATTTGTGGACTTATAGGGTAAGTTTAGTTTTACTCATATTTTGGGCCCCATCCGTCCCCTCCACATTTGGCAGTTCAACAGCCCTGTTGTAGTTGAAAATAACAACATGCGCCACGCTCAGCGCGCTCTTACCTTCTTGTGTATTCTCTGACTTTCAGTGACGCATTAGAATCCTTCTCCGTCTCAGCCTCACTAAGCAGCAATGTTGGGCACACACTCGCGCCTACAACCACCCAGCACGACGTCACCTAACGTGCCGCCATCTTGCGGTTGGCACCATCGATACAGCATTGCCTTGCTCTACACGTTTTTTCCAATCACGTTTTCACACGTGCGTCGTCTTCAACAGATTTATTTGGAGCATGAAGACTAACGAGAACGTCGTGTTTAAGGTGAATGAGCATGAGGCTGTGTTTTTTTACACCGCCGGTGAGTGAAAGTTGTTTCTTTTTCTCAAAGTGACTACCATCAAGTTCCAGGATTTATTTTCTTCTTCACATTCCATACCAGGGTTTCAAGAAACTGCAACATGAAGAAATGTATTTATTGTAATGGGCAGAACATACTTGGAAGGCTTATCGGAGCACTTCTTTTCATGAGTGCAGCGTAGGATTGTTCTAATTTGTGAAATTTTGTTTTCATGCATTTCAGTTTTCACTGATCTGTGCTATGCTGCCATCTAGTGACTATTTCTCACACCTTTTGGAGGTTTTATTTATATTCCAGTTTACAGTGTTTCAGTCAAGGCTTCACTGTTCGGTATGAATGTGGAAATCTTGAATGTCTTATTTCTATTACAGTTTTACAGTATTACAGTTTCCACATTTCTCATATTAAATTTTCCTTACGTTGGGAACGTGTTAGTTTTCTTTACAGTGGTTTGCTGCTCTTCATTTTCCCTTACATGAGGGATGGTCATGGGTTTAAGTACATGTCCTTTTTTTAAAAAAAGAAAAGTGTTAGGTACATGTCCTTTTTAAAAAAGAAAAGTGTTACGCGACTTAGAGAGACCTACTAGTGGGCTTATGATATTGACTTCCACATTTGCTGTTGGACTTTTTCTACCTGTTTACCTGCTTATCTGCTACATGAATAAACCTACGTTGACATCATCACTACAGTGTGGTCTCCTGATTACTACACTTATTTTTGGCGACTAGTTGAGGGCGTCCCCACGCTCTACAGTGGTTCAGGACGACAAGAAAAACTTCAAAATGTTTCCTACATCAAGCTGGGAAGGAGCCACTACATGGAGAAGACGACTAACACAAGCGACAGGTACAAGACTGATGAAACAAGACTTACAGTAGAACACACAACATTGTCACTCAAAAGACATGAAGTTACAAAGAAGAGATGTGAAAAAGGTACAGCAACAGCACGCAGTGCAGCCCCACCGGTGTCCATCACATCGGAAAGCCCCCACACAAGCGTGCTGTACCTCATCTCATGAAGCTACTACAACTAGCCACTTCAAAGATTCTGCTCTAACTGAGCCTTCAAGTACAGTAAGCCTCTTCATCTACTTCAGTGATGCTGCGCAGAATGTAACTCACAAGGACATTTTATTTCTAACAAGTCTTACTAACCTTACATGTGGCTGCCTGATTTCTGGCTACAGTGTAGCTGACTGCACAGAGAGTCTACAAGGAAAGTCCACTCCTTGAAAATCACTTCCTATGTGAGTACACACTGCATGGACGCAAACTTCAAGATTTACATGGACAGTTGTCCTGCGCCAAATCTGTCTACTGCCAGTGTTGGCGCTACTTTGGAGGTGCCTGAAGAATGACTTTGTATGATACAGTTTTCTACAGGCTGTGCAAGGTATTTATTTCCAGATGTGGGCACAAGGTGGAAAGTGCCTGCATATTGTCTCTGTCTGCTTCCTCTCATGGTGCACGTCTACTTCAGGCGCAGGGATGCCTTCACACGGCCCTGCACTTCAAGTGAAGCAAGACTGGTGTGGTGATCGTTTGGTGTATTTTTGTCTTTCAACCATTCTTCTTGCGATTGCATTTGTGGACTTCTAGGGTAAGTTTAGTTTTACTCATATTTTAGGCCCCATCCGTCCCCTCCACATTTGGCAGGTCAACCGCCCTGTTGTAGTTTAAAATAACAACATGCGCCATGCTCAGCGAGCTCTTACCTTCTTGTGGATTCTCTGACTTTCAGTGACGCATTAGAATCCTTCTCCGTCTCAGCCTCACTAAGCAGCAATGTTGGGCGCACACTCGCGCCTACAACCACTCAGCATGGCGTCACCTAACGTGCCGCCATCTAGCGGTTGGCACCTTCGCTACAGCATTGCCTTGCTTTACACGTTTTTTCCAATCACGTTTTCACATGTGAGTCATCTTCAACAGCTTTATTTGGAGCATGAAGACTAACGAGAACGTCGTGTTTAAGGTGAATGAGCATGAGGCTGTGTTTTTTTACACCGCCAGTGAGTGAAAGTTGTTTCTTTTTCTCAAAGTGACTACCATCAAGTTCCAGGATTTATTTTCTTCTTCACATTCCATACCAGGGTTTCAAGAAACTGCAACATGAAGAAATGTCTTTATCGTAATGGGCAGAACATACTTGGAAGGCTTATCGGAGCACTTCTTTTCACGAGTGCAGCGTAGGATTGTTCTAATTTGTGAAATTTTGTTTTCATGCTTTTCAGTATTTACTGCTCTGTGCTATGCTGCCATCTAGTGACTATTTCTCACACCTTTTGGAGGTTTTATTTATATTACAGTTTACAGTGTTTCAGTCAAGGCTTCACTGTTCAGTATGTATGCGGCAATCTTGAATGTCTTATTTCTATTACAGTTTTACAGTATTACAGTTTCCACATTTCTCATATTAAGTTTTCCTTACGGTGGGAATGTGTTAGTTTTCTTTACAGTGGTTTGCTGCTCTTCATTTTCCCTTACATGAGGGATGGTCATGGGTTTAAGTACATGTCCTTTATTTAAAAAAAAGAAAAGTGTTAGGTACATGTCCTTTTAAAAAAAAAAAAGTATTACGCGTGGCCCTTACACAGGGATGAACCCTTACGAGTTTTACGAGTTTATGTTGCAGGGGGGTCCCTGCGTGCTTAAGACACCTTGCGCCACATGAGTTTTGTTGCTGAGTCTTCACATTGCTTGCCTCCTCACATTGGAGAGCTTTCACATTTTATTTCACAGGTTGTCCCTTAGTTACTAGTGGGGCAGGACATTGGGTGCAAGTCCCCATGTTCTCATGACATTTTATATTCTTTACATAGCGTGCTTTTTTTCTAATCACAGGTTGTCCCTTTTGGTTGACAGGGGCAGGACATTGGGTATGAGTCCCTCTTGTCCACATTTACATACACATTGTCCCTTGTTTAGGGTGAGGGCAGGAATTTGGGTCACAGTCCCTCTTTCCACACCTTCACATGGAGTGTTCCCTACAAGGGATTTTTACACATTTTGTTATCAATTTGTTGCCTTTATTAAGAGGGGGAGATGGGTATTTTGTATTTTATATAATGTACTTTGTTCCCTTCTCTTTTTATCTTGCTTAGTCGCTACCCCTCTCGTGTTGTTGTTTCTGTCATCCCTGGGTTACTGACTATCTTACTTATCTTTTGCTGTTTTTATTACAGTCTTAAGATGTTTGGTATATGTATTTGTCTTATACATTTTTGCTTGTAGTATTAAGATGTTTTGATTATTTATCTTATCTTGTACTTTTAGGTTTATAGTTTCAAGATGCTTAGTTTCGTCTTTTGCTTATAATGAAAGAGATGTGTAGTATTCTCCTATTAATAAATATATTTTCTGATAACTTGCTCCTAGGTGCTCAGCCGGTGTGAGTGTTCTGAGTGGAATGTTTGGTGTGTGGGCTATATGTGGAATGCTTGGGTGACTAGAGAGAATGACCGTGGGATGGATGGGGCTGAGCAGCTAGCAGGCTGCTCCCGGTGGGGTTGCTGACAGAGACCTACTCCTGGGCTTATGATATGGACTTCCACATTTGCTGTTGGACTTTTTCTACCTGTTTACCTGCTTACCTGCTACATGAATAAACCTACGTTGACATCATCACTACAGTGTGGTCTCCTGATTACTACACTTATTTTTGGCGACGAGTTGAGGACGTCACCACGCTCTACAGTGGTTCAGGACAACAAGAAAAACTTCAAGATGTTTCCTACTTCAAGCTGGGAAGGAGCCACTACATGGAGAAGATAACTAACACAAGCGACAGGTACATGACTGATGAAACAAGACTTACAGTAGAACACACAACATTGTAACTCAAAAGACATGAAGTTACAAAGAAGAGATGTGAAAAAGGTACAGCAACAGCACGCAGTGCAGCCCCACCGGTGTCCATCACATCGGACAGCCCCCACACAAGCGTGCTGTACCTCATCTCATGAAGCTACTACAACTAGCCACTTCAAAGATTCTGCTCTAACTGAGCCTTCAAGTACAAAAAGCCTCTTCATCTACTTCTGTGATGCTGCGCAGAATGTAACTCACAAGGACATTTTATTTCTAACAAGTCTTACTAACCTTACATGTGGCTGCCTGATTTCTGGCTACAGTGGAGCTGACTGCACAGAGAGTCTAAAATGAAAGTCCACTCCTTGAAAATCACTTCCTGTGTGAGTACACACTGCATGGACGCAAACTTCAAGATTTACATGGACAGTTGTCCTGCGTCAAATCTGTCTACTGCCAGTGTTGGCGCTACTTTGGAGGTGCCTGAAGAATGACTTTGTATGATACAGTTTTCTACAGGCTGTGCAAGGTATTTATTTCCAGATGTGGGCACAAGGTGGAAAGTGCCTGCATATTGTCTCTGTCTGCTTCCTCTCATGGTGCACGTCTACTTCAGGTGCAGGGATTCCTACACACAGCCCTGCACTTCAAGTAAAGCAAGTCTGGTGTGGTGATCGTTTGGTGTATTTTTGTCTTTCAACCATTCTTGTTGCGGTTGCATTTGTGGACTTCTAGGGTAAGTTTAGTTTAACTCATATTTTGGGCCCCATCCGTCCCCTCCACATTTGGCAGTTCAACCGCCCTGTTGCAGTTTAAAATAACAACATGCGCCACGCTCAGCGCGCTCTTACCTTCTTGTGGATTCTCTGACTTTCAGTGACGCATTAGAATCCTTCTCCGTCTCAGCCTCACTAAGCAGCAATGTTGGGCACACACTCGCGCCTACAACCACCCAGCACGACGTCACCTAACGTGCCGCCATCTTGCGGTTGGCACCATCGATACAGCATTGCCTTGCTTTACACGTTTTTTCCAATCACGTTTTCACACGTGCGTCGTCTTCAACAGATTTATTTGGAGCATGAAGACTAAGGAGAACGTCGTGTTTAAGGTGAATGAGCATGAGGCTGTGTTTTTTTACACCGCCGGTGAGTGAAAGTTGTTTCTTTTTCTCAAAGTGACTACCATCAAGATTCAGGATTTATTTTCTTTTTCACATTCCATACCAGGGTTTCAAGAAACTGCAACATGAAGAAATGTATTTATTGTAATGGGCAGAACATACTTGGAAGGCTTATCGGAGCACTTCTTTTCACGAGTGCAGCGTAGGATTGTTCTAATTTGTGAAATTTTGTTTTCATGCATTTCAGTATTCACTGCTCTGTGCTATGCTGCCATCTAGTGACTATTTCTCACACCTTTTGGAGGTTTTATTTATATTCCAGTTTACAGTGTTTCAGTCAAGGCTTCACTGTTCAGTATGTATGTGGCAATCTTGAATGTCTTATTTCTATTACAGTTTTACAGTATTACAGTTTCCACATTTCTCATATTAAATTTTCCTTACGTTGGGAACGTGTTAGTTTTCTTTACAGTGGTTTGCTGCTCTTCATTTTCCCTTACATGTGGGATGGTCATGGGTTTAAGTACATGTCCTTTTTTTTAAAAAAAAGAAAAGTGTTAGGTACATGTCCTTTTAAAAAAAGAAAAGTGTTACGCGTGGCCCTTACACAGGGATGAACCCTTACGAGTTTTACGCGTTTATGTTGCAGGGGGGTCCCTGCGTGCTTAAGACACCTTGCGCCACATGAGTTTTGTTGCTGAGTCTTCACATTGCTTGCCTCCTCACATTGGAGAGCTTTCACATTTTATTTCACAGGTGTTCCCTTAGTTACTAGTGGGGCAGGACATTGGGTGCAAGTCCCTATGTTCTCATGACATTTTATATTCTTTACATAGCGTGCTTTTTTTCTAATCATAGGTTGTCCCTTTTGGTTGACAGGGGCAGGACATTGGGTATGAGTCCCTCTTGTCCACATTTACATACACATTGTCCCTTGTTTAGGGTGAGGGCAGGAATTTGGGTCACAGTCCCTCTTTCCACACCTTTATATGGAGTGTTCCCTACATGGGATTTTTACACATTTTGTTATCAATTTGTTGCCTTTATTAAGAGGGGGAGATGGGTATTTTGTATTTTATATAATGTACTTTTTTCCCTTCTCTTTTTATCTTGCTTAGTCGCTACCCCTCTCGTGTTGTTGTTTCTGTCATGCCTGGGTTACTGACTATTTTACTTATCTTTTGCTGTTTTTATTACAGTCTTAAGATGTTTGGTATATGTATTTGTCTTATACATTTTTGCTTGTAGTATTAAGATGTTTTGATTATTTATCTTATCTTGTACTTTTAGGTTTATAGTTTCAAGATGCTTAGTTTCGTCTTTTGCTTATAATGAAAGAGATGTGTAGTATTCTCCTATTACTAAATATCTTTTCTGATAACTTGCTCCTAGGTGCTCAGCCGGTGTGAGTGTTCTGAGTGGAATGTTTGGTGTGTGGGCTATATGTGGAATGCTTGGGTGACTAGAGAGAAGGACCGTGGGATGGATGGGGCTGAGCAGCTAGCAGGCTGCTCAGGGTGGGGTTGCTGAGAGAGACCTACTCCTGGGCTTATGATATGGACTTCCACATTTGCTGTTGGACTTTTTCTACCTGTTTACCTGCTTACCTGCTACATGAATAAACCTACGTTGACATCATCACTACAGTGTGGTCTCCTAATTACTACACTTATTTTTGGCGACGAGTTGAGGACGTCACCACGCTCTACAGTGGTTCAGGACAACAAGAAAAACTTCAAGATGTTTCCTACTTCAAGCTGGGAAAGAGCCACTACATGGAGAAGATGACTAACACAAGCGACAGGTACATGACTGATGAAACAAGACTTACAGTAGAACACACAACATTGTCACTCAAAAGACATGAAGTTACAAAGAAGAGATGTGAAAAAGGTACAGCAACAGCACGCAGTGCAGCCCCACCGGTGTCCATCACATCGGACAGCCCCCACACAAGCGTGCTGTACCTCATCTCATGAAGCTACTACAACTAGCCACTTCAAAGATTCTGCTCTAACTGAGCCTTCAAGTACAGTAAGCCTCTTCGTCTACTTCAGTGATGCTGCGCAGAATGTAACTCACAAGGACATTTTATTTCTAACAAGTCTTACTAACCTTACATGTGGCTGCCTGATGTCTGGCTACAGTGGAGCTGACTGCACAGAGAGTCTACAAGGAAAGTCCACTCCTTGAAAATCACTTCCTGTGTGAGTACACACTGCATGGACGCAAACTTCAAGATTTACATGGACAGTTGTCCTGCGCCAAATCTGTCTACTACCAGTGTTGGCGCTACTTTGGAGGTGCCGGAAGAATGACTTTGTATGATACAGTTTTCTACAGGCTGTGCAAGGTATTTATTTCCAGATGTGGGCACAAGGTGGAAAGTGCCTGCATATTGTCTCTGTCTGCTTCCTCTCATGGTGCACGTCTACTTCAGGAGCAGGGATTCCTACACACGGCCCTGCACTTCAAGTGAAGCAAGTCTGGTGTGGTGATCGTTTGGTGTATTTTTGTCTTTCAACCATTCTTGTGGCGGTTGCATTTGTGGACTTCTAGGGTAAGTTTAGTTTTACTCATATTTTGGGCCCCATCCGTCCCCTCCACATTTGGCAGTTCAACAGCCCTGTTGTAGTTTAAAATAACAACATGCGCCACGCTCAGCGCGCTCTTACCTTCTTGTGGATTCTCTGACTTTCAGTGACGCATTAGAATCCTTCTCCGTCTCAGCCTCACTAAGCAGCAATGTTGGGCACACACTCGCGTCTACAACCACCCAGCACGACGTCACCTAACGTGCCGCCATCTTGCGGTTGGCACCATCGATACAGCATTGCCTTGCTCTACACGTTTTTTCCAATCACGTTTTCACACGTGCGTCGTCTTCAACAGATTTATTTGGAGCATGAAGACTAACGAGAACGTCGTGTTTAAGGTGAATGAGCATGAGGCTATGTTTTTTTACACCGCCGGTGAGTGAAAGTTGTTTCTTTTTCTCAAAGTGACTACCATCAAGTTTCAGGATTTATTTTCTTCTTCACATTCCATACCAGGGTTTCAAGAAACTGCAACATGAAGAAATGTATTTATTGTAATGGGCAGAACATACTTGGAAGGCTTATCGGAGCACTTCTTTTCATGAGTGCAGCGTAGGATTGTTCTAATTTGTGAAATTTTGTTTTCATGCATTTCAGTATTCACTGATCTGTGCTATGCTGCCATCTAGTGACTATTTCTCACACCTTTTGGAGGTTTTATTTATATTACAGTTTACAGTGTTTCAGTCAAGGCTTCACTGTTCGGTATGAATGTGGCAATCTTGAATGTCTTATTTCTATTACAGTTTTACAGTATTACAGTTTCCACATTTCTCATATTAAATTTTCCTTACGTTGGGAACGTGTTAGTTTTCTTTACAGTGGTTTGCTGCTCTTCATTTTCCCTTACATGAGGGATGGTCATGGGTTTAAGTACATGTCCTTTTTTTTTAAAAACAGAAAAGTGTTAGGTACATGTCCTTTTTAAAAAAGAAAAGTGTTACGCGACTTAGAGAGACATACTAGTGGGCTTATGATATTGACTTCCACATTTGCTGTTGGACTTTTTCTACCTGTTTACCTGCTTACCTGCTACATGAATAAACCTACGTTGACATCATCACTACAGTGTGGTCTCCTGATTACTACACTTATTTTTGGCGACGAGTTGAGGGCGTCCCCACGCTCTACAGTGGTTCAGGACGACAAGAAAAACTTCAAAATGTTTCCTACATCAAGCTGGAAAGGAGCCACTACATGGAGAAGACGACTAACACAAGCGACAGGTACAAGACTGATGAAACAAGACTTACAGTAGAACACACAACATTGTCACTCAAAAGACATGAAGTTACAAAGAAGAGATGTGAAAAAGGTACAGCAACAGCACGCAGTGCAGCCCCACCGGTGTCCATCACATCGGAAAGCCCCCACACAAGCGTGCTGTACCTCATCTCATGAAGCTACTACAACTAGCCACTTCAAAGATTCTGCTCTAACTGAGCCTTCAAGTACAGTAAGCCTCTTCATCTACTTCAGTGATGCTGCGCAGAATGTAACTCACAAGGACATTTTATTTCTAACAAGTCTTACTAACCTTACATGTGGCTGCCTGATTTCTGGCTACAGTGGAGCTGACTGCACAGAGAGTCTACAAGGAAAGTCCACTCCTTGAAAATCACTTCCTATGTGAGTACACACTGCATGGACGCAAACTTCAAGATTTACATGGACAGTTGTCCTGCGCCAAATCTGTCTACTGCCAGTGTTGGCGCTACTTTGGAGGTGCCTGAAGAATGACTTTGTATGATACAGTTTTCTACAGGCTGTGCAAGGTATTTATTTCCAGATGTGGGCACAAGGTGGAAAGTGCCTGCATATTGTCTCTGTCTGCTTCCTCTCATGGTGCACATCTACTTCAGGCGCAGGGATGCCTTCACACGGCCCTGCACTTCAAGTGAAGCAAGACTGGTGTGGTGATCGTTTGGTGTATTTTTGTCTTTCAACCATTCTTCTTGCGATTGCATTTCTGGACTTCTAGGGTAAGTTTAGTTTTACTCATATTTTAGGCCCCATCCGTCCCCTCCACATTTGGCAGGTCAACCGCCCTGTTGTAGTTTAAAATAACAACATGCGCCATGCTCAGTGCACTCTTACCTTCTTGTGGATTCTCTGACTTTCAGTGACGCATTAGAATCCTTCTCCGTCTCAGCCTCACTAAGCAGCAATGTTGGGCGCACACTCGCGCCTACAACCACCCAGCATGGCGTCACCTAACGTGCCGCCATCTTGCGGTTGGCACCTTCACTACAGCATTGCCTTGCTTTACACGTTTTTTCCAATCACGTTTTCACACGTGAGTCATCTTCAACAGCTTTATTTGGAGCATGAAGACTAACGAGAACGTCGTGTTTAAGGTGAATGAGCATGAGGCTGTGTTTTTTTACACCGCCAGTGAGTGAAAGTTGTTTCTTTTTGTCAAAGTGACTACCATCAAGTTCCAGGATTTATTTTCTTCTTCACATTCCATACCAGGGTTTCAAGAAACTGCAACATGAAGAAATTTCTTTATCGTAATGGGCAGAACATACTTGGAAGGCTTATCGGAGCACTTCTTTTCACGAGTGCAGCGTAGGATTGTTCTAATTTGTGAAATTTTGTTTTCATGCTTTTCAGTATTCACTGCTCTGTGCTATGCTGCCATCTAGTGACTATTTCTCACACCTTTTGGAGGTTTTATTTATATTACAGTTTACAGTGTTTCAGTCAAGGCTTCACTGTTCAGTATGTATGCGGCAATCTTGAATGTCTTATTTCTATTACAGTTTTACAGTATTACAGTTTCCACATTTCTCAGATTAAGTTTTCCTTACGGTGGGAATGTGTTAGTTTTCTTTACAGTGGTTTGCTGCTCTTCATTTTCCCTTACAGGAGGGATGGTCATGGGTTTAAGTACATGTCCTTTTTAAAAAAAAAATAAAAGTGTTAGGTACATGTCCTTTTAAAAAAAGAAAAGTGTTATGCGTGGCCCTTACACAGGGATGAACCCTTACGAGTTTTACGAGTTTATGTTGCAGAGGGGTCCCTGCGTGCTTAAGACACCTTGCGCCACATGAGTTTTGTTGCTGAGTCTTCACATTGCTTGCCTCCTCACATTGGAGAGCTTTCACATTTTATTTCACAGGTTGTCCCTTAGTTACTAGTGGGGCAGGACATTGGGTGCAAGTCCCTATGTTCTCATGACATTTTATATTCTTTACATAGCGTGTTTTTTTCCTAATCACAGGTTGTCCCTTTTGGTTGACAGGGGCAGGACATTGGGTATGAGTCCCTCTTGTCCACATTTACATACACATTGTCCCTTGTTTAGGGTGAGGGCAGGAATTTGGGTCACAGTCCCTCTTTCCACACCTTCACATTGAGTGTTCCCTACATGGGATTGTACACATTTTGTTATCAATTTATTGCCTTTATTAAGAGGGGTAGATGGGTATTTTGTATTTTATATAATGTACTTTTTTCCCTTCTCTTTTTATCTTGCTTAGTCGCTACCCCTCTCGTGTTGTTGTTTCTGTCATCCCTGGGTTACTGACTATTTTACTTATCTTTTGCTGTTTTTATTACAGTCTCAAGATGTTTGGTATAGGTATTTGTCTTATACATTTTTGCTTGTAGTTTTAAGATGTTTTGATTATTTATCTTATCTTGTACTTTTAGGTTTATAGTTTCAAGATGCTTAGTTTCATCTTTTGCTTATAAGGAAAGAGATATGTAGTATTCTCCTATTACTAAATATCTTTTCTGATAACTTGCTCCTCGGTGCTTAGCCTGTGTGAGTGTTCTGAGTGGAATGTTTGGTGTGTGGGCTATATGTGGAATGCTTGGGTGACTAGAGAGAATGACCGTGGGATGGATGGGGCTGAGCAGCTAGCAGGCTGCTCCTGGTGGGGTTGCTGACAGAGACCTACTCCTGGGCTTATGATATGGACTTTCACATTTGCTGTTGGACTTTTTCTACGTGTTTACCTGTTTACCTGCTACATGAATAAACCTACGTTGACATCATCACTCCAGTGTGGTCTCCTGATTACTACAACTGGGTAGTTATTATCTGCGACTGAGGAAATCACAGTTAGGCAATCTGACAGGTGGCTACCAATAATTATGATTGGACCAGACCACAGTACGTCTTCGGGCATCACTGTTGTGTTAGAAGCTACTGCCGGGAAGGGACATATTTAAATTCACTTTGCTTAAAAGTGCAAAAAATCAATATATTTTATATGCGATGGCTTGCACGTCCCTGCTTTCCCCTGGTCTACCTTTAATCAACATATTCCCAGTGTTCTATTGGAAGTAGGTACAGAGAATTGTGGAAGCACACATTGACCCCTCTGGGACAGCCATAAGCAACAAAAGCAAATTCATCATTTTTGTATTCCTTCAATGGATCCTGTAATGGCGGCTGCAACATTTCATGAAGTTGCAGCCAGCCAGCCAGTCAGAACTTTTAGTCTGCAAACAGAACTTTGGGTTTGCAGGCCAGAGGAAACTCCCTTTTCAAATATGTTTGAATATTCTTTACATTTTGGGTCCTTGGACGGTCCAAAAACACAGGTTTGTGGACCTCTTCTGAATAATATTTTAGATATCTCTACAATTTAACCCTTTCAAGTCCACCATTTTTTAAAATGCTATTTCATCAAAAACTACTGAACAGATTTACACCAAACCAAGCAAAAACATTTCCTTGTGTTAAAGTCTAACTTTATGACAAGTTTGGAGGATTCTGTTCCACAGTTTTAATCTGTGTTAGGCAGAAAATAATATTTTGGGAATTAAAATGGGAGTATTAACTTTTTCAACCCATTCCCCTATTTTATTGGCTTCCACTTGAACAATCTGCATGAAACTTGCCATGGCGAAGACAAGGTAGCTGAACTGTCAGAACGTATTGTTTGGTCCAGATTTGTCAAATGACTCCAAAGTTATTAAGAAAACCAAAATGCCTTTGCTTGCTATCACTTGAGAATATATATATATATATCTATATATATTTGTTTATTTCTTTGTGTGTGGGGCTACATACATATACACAGTGTATATGAAGATGTGCAGTGTCAATATATGTTTTATTACCATTATTGAATGGTCGGGAGAACCATCACCCATGACAGGCAAGTGAGTCATGATGCCAGTACCTTCTTAACATAGGTAATAAATATCGTATCCTACTGTGAGTATTTGCATATAAAATTTATTCCATACATTTTTTCATGTATTTTAATTAAATGTATACCACAAAAACTGTTAAATTTGTTGTGTAAGATAACATCAAATTTAAGAGACATTGTGACTATAAGAAAACTTGAAAAATGAATGTGCATTCAGGAACATAGAAGAAATGTGTGATCCTTGGAAAGATGCAGCTTGCTAATAAACATATAACTATTGTCTGAGTATCTTAATTTCACCAAATATATAATAACATCATATAGCCATTCAACAGCAAAATCCTATTTATCTATATACTGCATCTCTGACTAACATATCCATCGATTAATTAATTCTTCCACTTAGGAACGTTCCAAGATTACTCAAGAACTTTACCAATGTATTTTCAAATTCGTAAGAGATCTCAGTATGAATAACATTCACTAAAATTAGTATGCCTTTTAAAATCTATTAGTCATTTTAAATTGTTTAGTTGCAGTTCCACAAAAAACTGCCCAAGTACATAGTTTCAATTCATGATATAAAATATATACTGAATGCTTATTTGAGAGGACTCTCACACATTAATTAATTATTTATATAATAATAAACTTTATGAGTTATCAAATTTGAATCATCTATTTGATTAATTAAATTCAAACTACACACATTGTATTGATCTTATCCATCACATTCATCGGTCCAGTAAACTCATATTATTTTTTTCAGTCTTTGAGTACTTATCGTAAGTGCACTTTTAAATCCTCATATAATTTTATTTTTGCAACACGAATAACGCCCAAACTGCTGAACAAAACCACACCAAATTTTGCAGAAAGCTAGATGTTGGCCCAGAAAGCGTTCTTTTTGTGATGTGGTGTAAATCCGTTCAACAGTTTCAGAGATATTTATGTTTAAATATATAGATATATGGAGACACGTGTCCTTACAGTTGACTCACAGATCCTACTGAATTTTGATTATTTGAGTACTGGCAACCATGTTGGGACTCGGCTTGAAGTCAAGTCCCACAAAAAAGTGAAAAATAAAGAAAAGGGGGCAGGGTAGGAATACCCTGACCCCCCCACACCCCCCCCCAGATATGGGCATTCAAAGAGATTCTCAAAAACAAATTGCAGCAAGTTTGTGGGTAGATCGGTGGATTTGTGGCAAAATTGGAAAAAAAGCAATGTGGGCTCCTGTAGGCCAAATCCCATGGTAATATGAAAATAAAGGAGGGGGTGCATGGGGCCCCCCTCCTAAGGTTTAATCAAACCCCAGCGACCACCCCCTCCCTAGGGTTTTAGATGTAAAATATACAGGGGTGCCCGCATGGCACCACCCATGCTGTGGGGACCACCACCTCCCCAGGGCTTCTTTACTTATTAAAGGAGGAGCCTCTCAGACCCCTCCAGCCCACATCCAAGGGGCTTTACAAGTAAAATTGTGGGGGTCCACATGGACCCCCTGCAGTCCCAGGGGCAGCCACCTTCTTGGGACTTTCACTTATAATAATGGGGGCCGCCACGTTCCCTGGGGCTTTTGTGACATTCAATGCGGGGGCCGGGCGGACCCCACACAGTCCTGGGGACCGCCACCAACCCAGGGCAAATTCTAGAGAAAGGTGGGGGGCCGTGTGGCCTGCCCTCCTGGAGCCAAAGAGGGCCCTGGGGACTGCCACCACTGGGACACCACCATCTAACTGCACCCGTCCAGAAGAGTGCAGCATGCGTCTTTTGGTGGACTTGAAGCCGTGCATTAAACTACAGACTCTTTGCACCGCCATTGTAGCATTTTGAGTAATGGAGTCGACATCGTCATTAATCATGCAGATTGGAGGGACAACGGATATATGCCTTCCCCTGCTCTGAGAACCACAGTGCCGTATGGTTGGACGTAGGGGTGTTCAGCAGTCACATCAACAATGTGAAAGGTACTTCCGAATTGCTTCGCAACAAAGGGAAAATTAGTACGTTTCCTCTACTCTTGAGTGTGAGAAGTTGGCCGGATATATGCTGTCCACTGATTATAGTGGGCACCTTGTATCAGTCCAAACAACCCCTTATGGTGAATAGGTTTAAGACAACCTTTATTGAAAGCTATCCTAGTGGAAGCTATGGAGAGCAGCCTTCAGGCTAAGTCTTGAAGGAATGTAAAGCAGCTTGTTTTACCAGTCTATAATCTCTTGAATGACCATATGAAAGGACAACCACACCAGGTATATATTTAAAATATATGTATTTAAGATAAAACACACCCCTCTAGTCTCTTTATGAGGCTGGAGTTCAAAGTGCTTAATTTACAAGTTAGCAATCAACAGTAATAGCACAAATACATGCTTGGGCCCTGGGGGCGTACCAAACCATATATCAATAAAGTGGTATAAGAACCACGACTGAACTAGACACAAGGCCTAGAGCCTGTAAAATCGCTGGGACCCCAAGGAACCACCCAAGGTAGTGACACAGGGGACCCACGGGGGCCATGTGCAGTGTGTAAACACAACCGCGGGTTCCCGTTAGTTTCTATGGGCAATATCGCGGTTGGAAAATTAAAGATTAGGGACACTTAGAACCGAGTCAGGACCAAACCCTTTTGGACTTGGGAAGTTCTAGGGCTAGCACCAATGGGAGCACCGGAGTACTCATGTTACCTCACCCAGGGAAGCCAGGTGCCTAGGTGACTTTTGGTGTCGGGTCGCGTCATCGATTTCAATGGAAGGTGGTGAAGAAGTGCTGCTGCCGTGAAGAGGAGAAGTGTCCGAAGTGATCCAATCCTGGATCTAGGATGGAAGGAACCTGAAAGCAGAGGGGATAGAGTCTGGGTCACTTACCAGTGACCAAGGGCACGATAGACCAATGCCCACAGATGTCTGGTGTTTCAGGTGAGTTGATGGGTGTCTTGACTCTTCAACCACGAGGTCCAGGAGGTTCCGATGACACCAGGAGCTGGATTCGAGCTGTTCCACAAAGTCTGCCGAGTGCTGCGGTATCGGCATCCAGATTGAACCCAACAAGCCTTGGCAACGGCAAGTTACTTGAAAGCAGAGAATGGACGTCAGTGCAAACCAGCAAGGTCTAGGGGATTTACCCAGCAAGGGTAAGTTGGAGCACGTCTGGAGCAACCAGGAAAGCCCAATAAGAAGAGGAGTCACCTTCGTGGGGACCTACTAGTCAATGGGCTAGCGATCGCGTAGGAGCCTCAAGTGGTCGCACTTGAAACTGGCCCACGGGTCACTCGTGGAGTGGAGGCCAGCAATCTTCGGTGCAGGAGGTGCTCAAGGCTGGGGCTACTAAGAGCCCAAAGCACAACTTCAAGGAAGACCAGGAAGATGCTGTTGCTGCAAAAATTTACGGTGTCCAGGGGTCACGGTTCCAAGTCACCCACGATAGACACAGGCCTCAGCTTTGCTGTGGACTCAGGGTAGCCTCGGGGAAGTCTGGAAATCAACCTCTGGTGATGCAAAGACTTCGGCGTCCGGCAGGAGCTTCAGCGATGCAGACCAGTCAGTTGCTTCTTTGGTGCCTGCCAAGCACGGGAGTCTCTCCTTGACCCCAAGGGAGATTTCTTCAGTCGTCTAAGCAAAGTAGAACATCGAAGGTCCAGGATATATATTGCAGAGTTTCATCCAGGGTAATCTAAAGTCGCAAGGACTGGGTTCCCATACTTATACTAAGTTTGGGGGTTGGACATACTCTAGGGACCCACCTAGGGGAGGGTTTGGAAAGAGGGGTGGTTACACCCATTTCCTTTGTCCAGTTTGACACCAGAGCAGGGGCAAGCAGCCCCTGCAACCGGTTTGAACTGGACTAAGCACAGGAACACCAAGTGTGCCCCCAGTGCAGGACTTCAAAGCACCAGAGAGTGCTCCCGTCCAGCCCCAATACTCATCTGCCTGTCTGGGCACCTCCCTGGGACAGGAAACCTATTGTCCAGGCCTCCCTTGCCGGAGTTTCGGTCAGCAGCAGGAGGCCAGACCCGTGTCTGTGCAGAGGCATCCATTTTGTGATGCCAGGGCTGTAGAAAGTCCTACCGGGTTAGACCAGTGTGAATATGTCTCTCCCTCTAGAAGGATGGAATGCTACCCCCACCACCAGACTGACTGGGGGTAGTATTCCAAAGCATTTGACACCAAACACGACATGTTTCCATGCAGCCATCCCAAAGTTAGCATTTACCACGCAGTTATAATGCACTTAAGAGTATATGGTCCAGCTGCACCACAAACAGCCTCAGAGGAGGTACTCTGAACGCTGCAGAGGGGCTCTGCTCATGCAGGGGCACCCTCTCACATAAAAACCAAGCACTCTGCATTCAGGATTGTTAAGGCCTGCCATTTTGTAGTGCTTCCCAGGGGTGGCATATTACATGCTTCAGCCCCTGGTAGGCCTCTGAGGTACCTATGCCCTAGGTACATAGTATACCATATACTAGGGGCTTATAAGGCACTCCAGAATCCAATTAGATATGTACCTCATGTACATAGAAACCATTTTAGAGAGGAAGCAGCTAGGCTGGGGTCCTGATTAGCAGGGCCACAGCCAGACTAAGGTCGAAAAACAGTGAAACACCAGCAAAAAGTGGGGGCACCCATGTGAAGCAGATCCTACTCTCCTACACAACCCCCCCAAACGTAGGGACATTAAACTAACCTTAACCAGTTGAGTCTTCATGTTCTAAGTGGAAATACCTAGAGAGTCCATCTGCATTGGCATGGTTACTCCCAGGTCTATGTTCCACTGTAAAGTCCATCCCCTGTAGGGAAATGGACCACCTAAGCAGTTTGGGGTTTTCACCCTTCATTTGTTTTAGTATAAGTATAAAGTATAAAGAAGCTTATTAAGCGCTCGAATGCCAAAGGCGTCTTGGCACTGGAGTGTGTAAGCGTTGGCAGAGTGGAGGGCTGATAGCTAATGAAGATTAAACAGCCGGAATTTCAGGGCTTTCCTGAAAGAGGAAAGATTCTGCTGAAGTCGCAAGGCCACTGGTAGTTTGTTCCATAATTGGATTGCACAGCTAGCAAATTAACGGCCACCCCATCTGGCCCGTCTATGTCTGGAAGTACAAATAAGGCCAAGATTGGCAGATCGTAAATCCCGAGAGGGGGTGTAAAGCCTAAACCTATCCTGGCAGTCCACCGAGCCCCCACCATAACGTGCCTTGTGCACCAAGCAGAGCGCCTTGAACTCGATTCTCTGCTGAACAGGAAGCCAATGTAGTGACCTTCTTCCATTGGAGGTAGGGTGACCCTTGGGTAGATTTAAAATAACACGAACGGCAGAGTTCTGCAGTGGCTGAATTTTACTGATCTGATGCTTATCAATGCCCAGGAACATCGCATTGCAGTAATCTAATCTGGAAATGAAGAGGGCAGCCATTACCATCTTCTGAAGTTCCCGGGGAATGAAGGGGAAGATTTTACGCACAATCTTAAGCAAGAAACAACATGCTGAAGTTAGACTGTTCACCTGAGCTGAAATGTTCAGTTTATCGTCGAAAATCACCCCAAGATTCCTCACCTTTTTAACAGGTAGAGGACATTCCCCCGCCTCTGGTGGCCACCACAGAGCGCTCCATATTGGAGGTCCGTTGCCAAATTCAATGACTTCTGTTTTCTCCATGTTTATCTTTAGAAAACTCAGGCTCATCCACTCCATAACGTCCGTCAGACAGGCATGGAATCTTGCCGCTGTTAGCTCTGGTCTATCGGATACCAATAACACCAATTGCGAATCGTCCGCATAAGACACGAAGGTGAAGCCATGTTTCCTCACTACTAAAGCCAGTGGCCTAACGTAGACATTAAACAGGGTAGGGGACAGAGCTGAGCTTGGTGGGGCGCCGCAGGGCAAATTGAAATTGCCCGATTGTAGACCCTCCCAGTTCAAACTCTGTTTTCTGTCATCCAGGAGAGGAGGGCCAAAAGCTCGCTCATTAATCCCTACCTCCTTTAGTCGCCGCACCAGCATCGTATGGTTGACGGTGTCGAATGCGGTCGACAAATCAAGGAGGACAAGGATTGCCCTCCCTCCCCCATCAACTGCAGCCTGAATTCCCTCTGCGGTAGCGATTAAGGCAGACTCGGGGGAGTGTTTTGGGCGAAAGCCATGTTGGGACGAATCAAGCAAGCCATTACTGTCCAAGTACTCAGTTAAAGTTATGTTAATTGCTCTTTCAATGACCTCGGCTACCAATGGCAGGCCTGAGATTGGCCGATAGTTTTTTTAATTCGGCGGGCTCCAACGTGGCTTTCTTAAGAATAGGCCGAACACTGGCGGTCTTCTAGGCAGTGGGGTAAGTCCTGGAGGCCAGGACTTGATTAATCAAAGACGTGAGGGTGTAACTAATCCTTTCCGCCGCCAGATGCATGATCGGTGGGGGGCAGGGGTCAGAAACTGATCCCGATTTGATAGATTTTAAAATATCTATTACCATCTCTCCCGATAAGGAACCAAAATTAGTTAGGCTACAAAACAATTCTCCTCATCACAAGGGAACTGCTGTGTGCCTGATAAAGGTTTTAGAGTTGATGAGTTGGCCAAGTCGTCGTATATTGTCTGCACCTTATTGTAAAAAAAGACTGCCAACTGATCACAGAAGGCCTGATCAGGGCTGAACAGGTTACCCTGCTGGGGTTTGGCCAAGAAAGACACAGATTTAAAAAGTTCTTTAGCAAAATTACTCGCATCCTGAATTTTCAGAGTGAAGTATGTTCTCTTGGTTGTCAGAATGGTCTGTTTGTATTTATTCAAAGCACCATTATAGGCGTCTTTGCTGACACTACTATAGTCCATTCTCCAGAGGCGCTCGTACCTTCTGCGTTCAACTTTTAATCGTTTAAGCTCCGGACCATACCACGGTGCACCCGAAGGGTGCCTGTTAAGTGTTGCGGTATGTTAGGGAGAGACACAATTGACCGCTCCCTGGATCCATTCATTGAACTGAGCCGCTGCCACCTTGTTGTTTTTATCTAAAATTGGAGGGGAATGATCAAGAGCGGCCGTTAAGAAGATGCTAGTTATCTTGTTCCATCGCCTGAACATGACCTTGGTAGGTTTGTGAGGAGCACCCCCCCATCGATCTAACCCTGACCTCAAAGAATACTGCTTTGTGATCGGTCCAGGGAAGTGTGTCTACCCTACAGAAAGAGATATCAGGGTGGCTGGAAAACAGTCCGTCTAGAGTATGGCCTCCTTTGTGTTTAGGGTCAGATACCAATTGATACAAGCCATAGGCTGCCATACAATCTAGGAGTCTGGCGGTATCAGCATTAGTGCCCAGCTCCAGGTGGTAGTTAAAGTCACCAAGGGGCATATTATCAAGCCAGGCGATAAAATTATCGCCGCTTTAGTGGCAGAAAACTGCCGCTAAAACGGCGATAATGGGCTTGATAATATGCTCTATGGAATTCCAATTGAAGCCCATGTTAGATGTGAAGGACATCTAACCTAAGCTTCAATTGGAATTCCATAGAGAATATTATCAAACCCATTATCGCCGTTTTAGCTGCAGTTTTCTGCCGCTAAAGCGGCGATAATTTTATTGCCTGGCTTGATAATATGCCCCTCAGTATTGAGTAGAATTCGGAGTCAGTACATGATTCCATGTGGGACAGAAGGGCCGATGGAAAAACGGCTCTAGGGCCCGGCGGCTGATAGACCAGCAGACCTTGGAAAACGGTCACGTCTTTAAGCCTAATGCAAAATTGCATTGCTTCAGCGTGTAGGTCCGCCACTGCCTTAACCTGGACCTTCAGGGCTTCCTTATAAATAACGGCTATACCACCGCCTCTACTGTCTGTTCTATCTTGGCACAGTAGTGCATAGCCTGATGGCAAAGCCACGTTCCAGTCATGGACAGAAGCTGCGCCCGTCCAAGTCTCGGTTAGAAAAACCATGTCGGGGCTATGTGTGTTTAGGAGCATTTCAAGTTCATATTTGTGTTTCACGACTGAACGTGCATTTAAAAGAATGCCCATGAGCCTGTTTACTAAAATAGGCTCTGGTTTTATGGCCAGAACTTGCTCCTCACCAGTGCGAGGAGTAACAGGCGGCCAGGAACCCTCTCCATTACAAATTTCAACATGAGAAGCTATCCTGCCCTTCCTCCCACTACTTCTACCAGCATTCATGCCCGTTGAAAAATGGCAGTGTGTGCAAATGTACGTTCCCGACTCACCATCAGTCTTCTAAGCAAAGTAGAACATCAAAGGTCCAGGATATATATTGCAGAGCTTCGTCCAGGGTAATCTAAAGTCGCAAGGACTGGGTTCCCATACTTATACTAAGTTTGGGGTTTGGACATACTCTAGGGACCCACCTAGGGGAGGGTTTGGAAAGAGGGGTGGTAACACCCATTTCCTTTGACCAGTTTTGCGCCAGAGCAGGGGCAGGTAACCCCTGCAACCAGTTTGAACTGGACTATGCACAGGGACACCAAGTGTGTCCCCAGTGCAGGACTTCAAAGCACCAGAGAGTGCTCCCGCCCGGCCCCAATACACATCTGCCTGTCTGGGACACCTCCCTGGGACAGGAAACCTATTGTCCAGGCCTCCCCTGCCAGAGTTTCGGTCAGCAGCAGGAGGCCAGACCCGTGTCTGTGGCAGAGGCATCCATTTTCTGATGCCAGGGCTGTAGAAAGTCCTACCGGGTTAGACCAGTGTGAACATGTCTCTCCCTCTAGAAGGGTGGAATGCTACCCCCACTGCCAGAACTGGCGGGAGGGGTAGTATTCCAAAGCGTTTGACACCAAACACGACATGTTTCCATGCAGACATCCCAAAGTTAACATTTACCGCGAGGTTATAATGCACTTATGAGTATATGGTCAGGCTGCTGCACCACAAACTGCTCATGCAGGGTCACCCTCTCACATAAAAACCAAGCAATCTCCCTTCAGGATTGTTAAGGCCTGCCATAGGAGTGACTTATAGGTTTTATATGTGTGTGCAATGGTAGTGATATAGGTAGCCTATACCACTGTAAGCGGTGCAAGCACCACCTTACCCAGGCTGCAGTAGCAGACCTGTGGTGCCATTTTGGAGTGCTTCCCAGGGGTGGCATAATACATGCTTCAGCCCCTAGTATGCCTCTGAGGTACCTATGCCCTAGGTACATAGTATACCATATACTAGGGGCTTATAAGGCACTCCAGAATCCAATCAGATATGTACCTAATGTACATAGAAACCATTTTAGAGAGGAAGCAGCTAGGCTGGGGTCCTGATTAGCAGGGCCGCAGCCAGACTAAAGTCGAAAAACAGTGAAACACCAGCAAAAGGTGGGGGTACGCATGTGAAGCAGATCCTACTCTCCTACAGTGAGAATGCCCATTCTGTGGTGGGATACAATGTGTCATCCAGACTTGTAACATCTTGAAATGAATTCCCCGAGTATGTGTGGAACTTTCGTATTAACGTGTACTACAAAAGAACTGACCAATCTCTTCCCTTTGGTTTCGTCAGTGTCCAATGAGAATCCATCTCTGTATTCAAAAGCACCTTTACGTTGTGTTGACTGCTTTGAAATACGAGCTGGAAGAAGACTGAGTCAACTTCTCCTGGATGTGATCATTAGTGAGTTTGAACTGAGCATTTATTAGAGATAGAACTTAATAGATTTGCCTAAACTACAAAGATGAGTACTAAGACCCGAGTCTGCTGAAGGAGCGTAAGGTTGTCCCTTAGAAGAACATGGAGTAGGGCTAAGGAAGTCTCATGAAGATCATTGTGCATATTTTACTGGAAAACACATTGGAACTTTGCTTTACTGTCACGCTGAAATGCGTCCTTGTAATAAATCTTATGGAATGTAAACCCCAGGAGTGCAGTGTGTTTTTACGAACACTTGTGCCTTGTTATGTTAAATGGACCCACCACCATCTAAATGCACCCATCCAGAAGAGTGCAGCATGCGTCTTTTGGTGGACTTGAAGCCGTGCATATATATATCACTGAAAAAACCATAGGTTTCAGGGGCGTTATAGTTAGATGGACTTTTCATTCGTACAAAACCATTGAAATTCCCCCGTTATAGTTAGTTCAGGTAACTATAACTCGCGTGCCCGCAATGCACTGCTGATGACGTCACATATTACATCACTCATGACATGGTCAGTGACATCACTCATGACATCACTGATGACATCTCAAATGACATCACTGATGACATCACTGATGACATCATCCAGTGAATGTGTGTTTTTCTGAAAATTACATATGTTTTATATATGTATATCTCAAGGTCGATGGAAGAATAAATGAGTATATAAGTGTCTAAATGGATGATTTGTTTTTGAAAAATTGATTGTATAACTGACTGATTAAGTGTATCTTAGTGAATACATGGCTTAGTGAGTAATGTTTAAATATGAAAATATCTGTATCAGTCTGACACTTTGTGTATAAGTGGCTGCATGGGTTGGTGAGTAGCTACATGAGTGTCTATATAGGTTATTAGTTGGTCTTTTGAGTATCAGTATGAGTGTCTGAGTGTCTGTATGGTTCGGTGGGGGTTATTACATAGTGTATAGGTGCATGAATGAGTGACTCACTGTTTGTATGTGTTGAAGACAGCATGTGTGCTGGACTGTATGGGTGGATGAGTGTGTGCATGGGTGTGTTAGTGAGTGAATGACTGTCTCAATAGTGTCTTTATGAGTAACTACATATGTTTTAAACTAGTATATGTGACTATTGGTGTATGTAAGTGAGTATATGTGAGAGTGAGAGATTGAAAGAGTTATATAAGTATGTGTTTCTATAAGTGATTGTGTAAGTTTCTGTAGAAGTAAGTCTGGTGGTGTGTGTAGAACTATATATGCAAGTAAATGGATGTTTGATTCTTTATTAGCATGAGTGACTCTATGGATAAGTGACGTTGTGTAACAGGATGTATAGGTGTATGAAACATATGATGAGTGAGTACATGTATGAGTGACTGTATAGGACTGTTGGTGAATGAGTGGATGTGTATGTGGATCTTAGAATTACTGATATTGGTATGTCCATTGTTTTGAACATTTTAGTTTCTATTTTTGAATGTGTGTATAAAAGGTTATATTAGGGGGAGAGGAGGTCTGCCACTCTATCACAAGGATGATGCCATCAGTGATGTCATCAGTGCTGTCATTTGAGATGTCATCAGTGATGTCATGAGTGATGTCATCAGCAGTGCATTGCGGGCGAGCGAGTTATAGTTAGCTGAACTAACTATAACAGGGGAATTTCAATGGTTTTGTAAGAGTGAAAAGTCCATCTAACTATAACGCCCCTGAAACCTATGGTTTTTTCAGTGAATTTTTAAGGTTTTTAAATGCTTATTCCTAACTATAACGTGCCTGAAACCTATGGTTTTTTCAGTGGATTTCAAAGGTTTTTTAAATGCTAATTTCTAACTATGCCTACAGAGATAGGACATGTGAAGAAAGAAGAAAAAACGCACAGAAAGAAAAAACAGAAATGCAGAAAGAAGCAACAGAACTCCTCAAAGACGAAGAAAAGTGCAGGAAGAAGGATAACGTGCAGACAGAACAAACAGAAGAGCAGAAAGAAGCCTTGTTGCAAAATCATCCTGTACCCTCAACTTTTTCAGACAGATACTGGTAGTAACTGAGTCTGACTAACCAGTCCTAGAGCCAGTGCTATGTTAAAAGAGACTCAGAATACAGTGAAAACACCTACATACACTAGGGAACACTATGCGTTGGGGTCCCCCTGTGATTAGCATAACCTCCTCTGTAAGCCCCTAGTATATAATAGGGCAGGGGATTAGAACTACCTCTTAAAATGCGCCACAGGGCGTGTTTGCACACGTCACCTCAGGCCCAGTCCCCTCCCTTCCCCACTGTGTAAACACGCCCTGTGACCGTTTTTTTGGGGAGATTAAGTTCATTTGAATCCTGAGGGTCCCTAGGGTCCAACTAGCCCACTAGGTACCTCCAGTAAGCGCCACAGAGCTGCGTTGCAGAGAGGTGTAAAAAGTGGCACGGCCTGGACCACCTCTCTGCAACGCAGCTCAGTGGCACTTACTGGAAGCACCTGGTGGGCTAGTTAGCCCCCAGGGGCTCTCAGGATTGAAGGGGAATTATTTCCCCAACTTAAAACGCGCCATAGGGCATGTTAGCACATGTCACCTCAGGCCCGTCCCCTTCCTTCCCCACTGTGTAAACACACCCTGCGGTTTTAAGTTGGGAGATTAAATCCCCTTGAATCCTGAGGGTCCCTAGGGGCAAAATAGCCCACTAGGTACGTCCAGTAAGCGCCATTGCAGAGAGGTGTAAAAAGGGGCACGGCCTGCCCACCTCTCTGCAACGCAGAGCAGTGGCGCTTACTGGAAGCACCTGGTGGGCTAGTTGGCCCCCAGGGTCCCTCAGGATTGAAAGGGAATTATTTCCCCAACTTAAAGCGCGCCACAGGGCGTGTTTGCACACATCACCTCAGGCCCCGTCCCCTCCCTTCACCACTGTGTAAACGCGCCCTGTGGCCGTTCTAAGTTGAGAGATTAAGCCCCCTTGAATCCTAAGGGTCCCTAGGGTCAAAATAGCCCACTAGGTACCTCCAGTAAGCGCCACAGAGCTGCATTGCATAGAGGTGTAAAAAGGGGCGTGGCCTCAGAACACCTGTCTGCAACGCAGCTCCCTGGCACATACTGGAGATACCTGTTGGGCTAGTTGGCCCTCAGGGACCCTCAGTATTGAAGGGGAATTAATTCCCCAATTTACATCTGGCCAGGGGGCATGTTTTTAGAGTGCTGCAAAGAGGGGGCGTGGCCTCCGGCACGATGCCGGTCTTTTATTTATTTTATTTTTTTAAGAAGGAGGGCTGTGTGGCCCCCTTTCTTTTTCTAATTTATTGGCCCTGGGGACCCCATCCCCCAGGGGCTGCACCCTAAATTTTTTTGTTGAAAAAATAAATTTGGCCCTCCAAGGCCTCAGTCGGCCCCGGGGACCCCAACCCCCGGGTCATGGCCTTTTTTTTATTCTTTAGGAGGGGGCTGTGTTGCCCCCCTCCTCAGGCCACTTATGGCCCCAGGGACCCCATCCCCGGGGCCGGCCTTTGTTTTTTATTTTATGTAAAAAAAAATATATTTATAGAAACACCTAGGACATGCTGGACAAACCGTATGTACCTATCACCATGACGATTTGTGTGATATTCATTAAAAGGTGACTATGCATACAATGAATCCACGTGGAATGTATTTACACCGCTAGTGAAGCTCTGACGTGTCTGACGCCCTACTGTGCCTAATCCCGGCGCCCCCACCGGTGGGTACTCTCCAAGTAAACACCCTTGTCGTTTATTTATACAAACATGGGTAGCTATTGACGGGCACATTTAATACACACGCACACCAAGCCATTCAAAGGGGATTCGACAAAAATTCGACCAAACTATGCAAGAAACTCACCTCATGGTTAATAAAACACACATCCACCGCCGGATGTGTAATACTTTTTATTTTACTCTCTGGAAAGGAGACGAACCTCACTTGAGAGTCACAGCATGCTCCTGGCTGAGCCCAATGCTGTGTTACACCCACCAGTACCCGCCAAGTGCCTCACACCTCTGTGTTGTATTCCACCAGCTAGTGCGTATGCTATGACACCCTCTAGCCCATGTGCACTGTAACACCACCCCGTGAATATGTCATGCCCCACTTGCCTTCGCACGGGTTATATTGCCCCATCTAACGTGCCTTCCTCGATGCCTATGTTATAACGCACAGCGCTATGCCATACATATTACAATCTGGGATCCATATCTTTGTCACAGTGCATATGCAACATTACACTCCCCAGCACATATTTTATATTACAACTTTAGAGACTAGTAAGGTTACACAACACTGCCCTGTGCTTATTACACTCCAATGCGCATATCGCATAGCACGCGCTAGTGCCTGTGCTATCTCGCGCTCTCCAATGAATCTGTCATTGCGCAAAATGTATTGCATATTATATTTTACGCCCTGGTTCATCTTATATCACACTTTTTGGTGCATAGTTTATACCATATACTATATCTAGTTTTCATTTTCAATCGTGCTCTCAGGACTATGTTCTATATAACACTGCGTCCACCTACCCTTTTCACGGGTATTACATTTTGCGATGGGGGTGGAGGGTCATGGGGTGTTTCTGCCAAGTGAGCCCAGAGTCACAGTCACAAACGTCCTCTTCTTCCTGAATAAAAGTGAGAGTATGCTGCATACTTGTTCATATTTTAAGTAGTTCGCACAGACACAATTTTAAAAACAATAAAGTTCCTAATACCCACCTTCTCTGAACAGATAGCTTGCTGCCCCATCCACCTCCTCCCTATCCTCTGTTGTCTGAATCTATGGACTAGCCTCCTCCCTCCTGCCATGCATGGTCTGATGTGCTGCCACTGCCCTCCATTTAGCATGATGTACCAGTCCACTCCTCCTGCCCTCCATTGCCCAACTCTATGGCCCATCATTGACCTCCTGCTTAGCCTCTGTGCTTTGCTTGCTGCCCCTATTCTCCTTCCCCCTGCCCTTCCGATGTCTTAGTGCATGCCCCTGCCCCATCCTTTTTGTCCACCATGTTCCATGGACCTGCCACTCCTATCTACTCTGAGTGTTCTGTAGAGCTGCCACTCCCCTCCCACCTGCCTAGCATTGTCAGGTGACTGTAACCTGTCCCTGCCACCCTCACCCTGCCTGTCCACATGCCATGCCCCTATCCCCTTCCTCCTGTCCTCCATGGTCCATTTTACTGCCACACCCTTCTGCCCTCCCTGGTCTGTTGTGCTGCAACTGCTCCTCCTGCCTGCCCCGCGCGGTCTGTTGTGAGGCCCCTTCCCCTGAACTCTATTGTCTGTGCCCAGGTCCTGACCCTCCCTTCTATTCTCCATGGTCCTTTGTGCATGCCCCTGCACCCTCCTTCTTGCCCATCATAGACATTGTGCTGCCACTAACCCTCCCACTTGCCATGCATGGTCTTCTGTGCTGCCATGGCCCCTCCCACCTTTCCTGTGTGGTCAGCTAGCTGCCCCTGACCCCCTTCCACCTTGTCTCCATGGTCTGTATGTATGCCAACATAGTCTCATTGTTGCTCTCCATGGTGTGTCTTGTTTCTAGTGCCCATCCTGCCTGACCTCCATGGTCATCTTGCTGCTCCTGCCCTGCCCCCTTGCCCCAGCCCTCTGTTTCCATGTGCAGACCCCTATTCCCTCCCTCCTGGCTCGTCTGTTCCATTGTAATGCCCCTGATCCGTCCCTCCTGCCCTTTATGGTCTGTTATGCTGCAGCTTTCTCTCCTGTCTGTCCATTATGGTCAGCTAGCTACCATTGCCTCTTTCCCCTCTGTTCTCTGTTGCCCATGTGCATGGTCCTGTCCCCTCCCTATTGCTTTCTATGGATTGTTGTGCTGCACTCCAGTCCCACATGCCCTGTGTGGTGTATTGTGCTGCTGCAAACCCTGATGCCTGCCGTGTAGGGTCAGTTTGGTGCACCTCTCCATGTCCCTCCTGTCCTCTGTTATCCGAGTCCATGTCCCTACCCCAATTCCTCCTGCCTACCATGATCCAATGTACCATACTTGCGAACATTTTGAACTTGGTAAGAGGGAGATTTTGAAACAAAACTGGGGTATTGATTTTCCCCTTTGAGTTACATTGAAAAAGAGGAGATTGTAGAAAGGAGACAGATCAAATAAAGCCCATTTGAGCTTAAAAACATTGGACGTTTCCTGGCTGAAACGGGTCTATTGGCATGTATGGTTGTACTACCACTGCCTCTTCCTTCTGCCCACAATGGTCTATTATATTGCCACAGCCTCTCTTACCAGTCCTGTATTGTTGGTTTGTTGCCTCTGCCCCCCTTTCCACTGCCCTCCATAGTCTGTTGTGCTGCCACTGCCCTTCCTGCCTGCCCAGTGTGGTCAAATTGTTGCCTCTTCGCTCTCCTACCTGCCTTCAATTTTCAGAGTCCGTGCCCCTGGCCTCTGCCTCTCAACAGTATCCCAATGAACAACTAGATTGCTAACATTCTATATTTATTACAAAAATGTGGAACGCCTGACGTCATCTTGATGTGATCAAAACTGTAATACCTAGAGTATTTCCTTTAGAATTTACATATATGAGAGGGTCTTATTTGCATCAAAATTATGGTTAGTGCTCTAAAAAACTAAAATGAGGACATATTTTCTGAGTTTTCAAATAGCGACATAGAACTTTTAAATTATTTGTAATCTTTATGTTTTTTTATCCAGTGGACCACTTGATTAAATGTTGCACCTAGGGGAGAGGATGTGGTGTTACTTCCAGAGCTGCAGACTTTGCAACTGGGGAACTAGGTTGGAGTTTCTGCATCAGCTCAACATTCTTTGATTCTGGTCAAATCACTTAATCTCCCCATGTCTAAAACCAAAATGAATTTGATCTTGTGTTATGTAACCAATGCTCATGTAAAGCACTCCAATACCTGACAAGTCTGCACTATATAAAACTGCAAATACACAAAAAATAAGTGTTTATACACTTCTGTCATTGGGCTACATGTGGGCTACATCTGGGTGATATTTGTGCTGCATTTGGGCTCTTTTGTCTCTGGTGGCAATCTTGGGAGATTTATTTGTTATGAAGTTTCCTAATTTCCTCATTCACTGCAGTCTCCTCAGTAGGAAATACTTTCAGTTTTTTATTTTGGTTCCATCAAGAAGGCCTTCAGATGTGTCACACATTTGCCTTAAATTCTGAATGTTAGCACTCTAGTTGCTCATCAGATCACTGTAGTAAAACTACTGCTCACCAGGGAAGTCTGCTGCTGGTATTCAAAGTGCATGTTTCAGTCTGCATGTCAGAATTTTTTTATGAAATAGAAGAGGATTTGAGAAGTCAAAATGTGCCCTAATTTTTCTTTCTGCAGCACTAATCATAATTTCTATGGCAAAATGAACCCCCTCATTTTGTTCCTTTGTAAATTAAATGTTTTCAGTGTTACCTCTTTATTCCAATCAAGATGGCTTCAGGTGTGCCATACTTTTGTCATAAGGCAGACTGTTAGTGCTCTAGTTGTTCGTTAGAACACTCTGGGACATTCTGTCATTGGGCTATACTTGGGCTACATCTGGGTGATATTTGGGCTACATTTGGGCTCTTTTGTTTCTGGCGGCCATTTTGGGAGACTTATTTGTTATGAAGTTTCCTAATTTCCTTATTTACCACAGTCTCCTCAGTAGGAAATAGTTTCAGTTTTTTACTTTGATTCCATCAAGAAGGCATTCAGATGTGTCACACATTTGCCATGAATGCAGAATGTTAGCACTCTAGATGCTTATTAGATCACCGTAGTAAAGCTACTGCTCACCAGGGAAGTCTGCTGCTGGTATTGAAAGTGCATGTTTCAGTCTGCATGTCAGAATTTTTTAAGGAAATAGAAGAGGATTTGAGAAGTCACGAAAAATGTGCCCTAATTTTTAACACAACGGAATCAACTGACAGTCTCTGCCCTTGTTGGATGTACATGTTTACTGAGAATGTCAGACTTCATTCTCACATGACTGAGAAAGATAATGTGAATTTACAGAAAATATGCTCTCAGTTTAGCTTATAGATCACCTTCCAAACCTCTGTGGGAAAAGCATGAGAAAAAAGTTTTCTCTCAAACATGATTCATGATATCACAGCAGAAGGCTTTTTCACATGGTAAAATCACCTTAGAACACACCACAATTCCTAAAATGAGTATGGTACCATCAACAAATGATTTATAATGTAACTAAAGTCTTAAAACCTTCTATTAACTGCAATGCTTTTTAATGAGGTGCTATCATGTATATTGGTCCCAAGATGGCTGCCAACACTTCTTGGATGAAGTACTGACAGCCAATCAGATCTCACGATGAGATGTGTGGTTAGGCTCCGCCCAGATATATCTATCTTTTTAACTCTAATTTTCTCAGGAACTACTGAACGGATTTACACCATTTAAGCAAAAGGCACGAGTCTGAACTGAGGACTACCTCTTTGCCAAATTTGGTGTAATTCCGTTCATCAGTTCTGGCTGTAGCTGCGTCAACAGGTCCTAAGGGAAAATGCATGGGGAAAACGCGTTTTGGGACCCCCCTTTTTTCTTGGCCCCTGCTTGACGAATCACCGTGAAATTTTCAGGATAGGAGCAGCCCGCAGCTGGCCAAAAGTTTGGAAAATTTCGCGAAGATTCATCAATCGGTGCCAACGTTATTCCAAATAGAATGTTGCAGATTTCCTATGGAAAATAGGTCCTAACTATAACTACCTACTGGCGACTGCCAATAGGTAATATATATATATATTATATGCAGGAATTTGCACATTACGACTCAATCCATGATCCATTGTTTAAATAATGTGGGCTTCCATTCCACGTGGGTCAGTGATCACAACACGAAGGAAAATAATTGAGGATTACCCCCTCTATTCGGTTAACACCACTGTGCTCCGGTTAGGTTTACTCCGCTTCTATTAAAATGTTTTATTAACTCAGGATCGCACAATTTTATTTTTGTGATACTCAATCTCGTGTGATATGTATTACTTAAGTGATATTTTGTATTCACATCTTTCTTTTCTTTTTTTCTTTTCTATATATGCACAACAACACTTTTTATATGCACAACAACACTTTTTTCATTCATGATGAGGACGGTCATTATATAATATGGCGTCAATAGATTCACCCAGACTCTGAGTTTGATCAACAGTCAGCCGATTTATTATGAGGCTGTTATAATTTGTATTTCGCATTTAAAATTATTTTTTAACTTGGCATTTACGCCTTGATTGTATAAACTGCAATTTACTGTATAAATATATTAACAGCAGTCACACTATTTGTGACTTAAAATAGGATGTTATACTCATTCCTTTTATTTATGTATAACTGTGGGTCAATTGTTGATGCAACTCCATTGAGAATGATCATTACGGTGCAGCATTTTTTCAATGTCCATGAAATCTGTTCCCCACGTGATGTCAATTGAACTGGCACTCTCACTTTAAAAGCATTGCATAATGTTTGTAACGTTGTCATGTGAGCAAGCTCGGAGGAGCCGAAACGTTATGGGTGTTGCTTTTGGCAATACATTTTAATTGGCACTGTATCGTGGTCCGTGTACCCTGTTTTGTTGATGTCCGGAGGATTGCCGAGATTCACAACACGGTAATCAGGATATATATATATATATCTATATATATTATCTACTGGCGGTCGCCAGTAGATAGTTATAGTTAGGACCGTGTTTCCATAGGAAATCCGCAACATTCTATTTTGAATAACTTTGGCGCCGATTGACGAATCCTCGCGAAATTCTCAAAATAGGTGGGGCGCTCCGCTCCTTCCCTGAAAGTCTCGGGGGGATTCGTCAAGCGGGGGCTGAGAAAAAGGGGGGTCCCAAAACGCATTTTCCCCATGCATTTTTCCATAGGACCTTTAGTCCGAGCTACAGCCCGAACGGCTGAACAGAATTACTTGAAATTTGGCAGAGAGGTAGCCCTCAGGTCAGGGATGTGCCTTTTGAAGGTCTCGTGTAAATCTGTTCAGTATTTCCTGAGAAAATAGCATTTAAATCAATATATATATCTATAGGCGCGCTCCGAGCCCGCCTATAGATATATAGCTATATATATCTTACCGTACGCGCACGCCGCCGTGCGCGAGCGCGATTCTGATTGGTTGTTAGATCTTAGTAAACATTCGAATCGGTCGAAACCAGGAAGTGTCGGCCGCCATTTTGTCTCTCGCAGTCTCAGGGGCTGAAAAACAAAGGTGGATAACATGTAAAGGGGGCAGGCTGGACAGTTCCTGACCCCCTAGCCTTGGTCAGGGGGTCCCAGAAGGACCCCCAAGGGCAAAAATGTATTTTAAATTTTTTATGAAAAATCGCGGCGCACGGTACAAACGGAAAAATTCCGCGAACTACGTAACGTGGGCGTTCGGTGCGCGAAGCGCACCGAACGCCTACAGCGCGCGCACGGTGCGTGTAGCGCACCTTGCCCGCACGGTACGCGCACGGTGAAAAACATTAAAAATAAATAAATAAATAAATAAATACATAACTTAGCATTTAAAAAACCTTGCAAATTCACTTAAAAAACCATAGGTTTCACACGTTATAGTTAGCTGGGCATTTCACTCGTGAAAAACTAATGAAATTCCCCCGTTATAGTTAGTGCCGGCAACTATAACTCACGCGACCGCAATCCTCTGCTGATGACATCAGATATTACATCACTGATGACATATGTGTTTTTCTGAAAAAAATATTTGTAATATATGTATAGCTAAAAATTAATGGAAGAAGACATGGGTATATAAGTGTCTAAATACAGTGATGTAATATCTGACGTCATCAGCAGAGGATTGCGGTCGCGTGAGTTATAGTTGCTGGCACTAATTATAACGGGGGAATTTCATTGGTTTTTCCCGAGTGAAATGCCCAGCTAACTATAACATGTGTGAAACCTATGGTTTTTTAAGTGAATATGCAAGGTTTTTTAAATGCTAATTCCTAACTATAACGTGTGTGAAACCTATGGTTTTTTCAGTGAATATATCTATATATATATATATTATCTACTGGCGGTCGCCAGTAGATAGTTATAGTTACAACCTAGTGTCCATAGGAAATCTCAAAATTCTATTTTGAATAACTTTGGCGCCGGTTGACGAATCCTCGCGAAATTTTCAAAACTAATGGGGCACTCTGTTCAGCTCCTACCCTTAAAGTCTCGGGGTGATTCGTCAAGCGGGGGCCGAGAAAAAGGGGGGGTCCCAAAACGCGTTTTCCCCATGCATTTTTCCATAGGACCTTTAGTCGCAGCTACAGCCCAAACGGTTGAACAGAATTACGTGGAATTTGGCAGAGAGGTAGCCATAAGGTCAAGGAAGTGCCTTTTGCAGGTCTGGTGTAAATCTGTTCAGTATTTCCTGAGAAAATAGCATTTAAAAGCATATCAATATCTATACGCGCGCACTGTGCGCGCACTGTGCGCGCACCCTGCCGTGCGCGAGCTCAATTCTGATTGGTTGTTAGATGTCGGTAAACATTTGAATCGGTCGAAACCAGGAAGTGTTGGCCACCATTTTGTCTCTTGCAGTCTGAGGGGGTGAAAAACAAAGGTGGAGAACGAGAAAAGGGGGAAGGGTGGACAGTTCCTGACCCCCTAGCCTTTGTCAGGGGGTCCCAGAAGGACCCCCAAGGGCAAAAAAAAGAATTATTTTTTTTCGAAAAATCGCGGATTGCGCCCACCCTGCGCGCGGGGAAAAACGGAAAACATTCCGCGAAGTTCGCGAAGTGTGCGCACGGTGCGCGCACGGTGCGCGCAAGCTGAAAATTCCATAAAAAAAAAAACATACATAAATTAGCATTTAAAAAACCTTTGAAATTCACTGAAAAACACATAGGTTTCACACACGGTATAGTTACGAATTAGCATTTAAAAAACCTTGCAAATTAACTTAAAAAACCATAGGTTTCACACATGTTACAGTTAGCTGGACATTTCACTCGTAAAAAACCAATAAAATTCGCCCGTTATAGTTACTGCAGGCAACTATAACTCACGCGACCGCAATCCTCTGCTGATGACGTCAGATATTACATCACTGATGACATATGTGTCTTTCTGAAAAATAAATATTTGTAACATATGTATAGCTAAAGATTAATGGAAGAAGACATGGGTAAATAAGTGTCTAAATACAGTGATGTAATATCTGACGTCATCAGCAGAGGATTGCGGTCGCGTGAGTTATAGTTGCCTGCAGTCACTATAACGGGCGAATTTCATTGGTTTTTTACGAGTGAAATGTCCAGCTAACTATAACATTTGTGAAACCTATGGTTTTTTAAGTGAATTTGCAAGGTTTTTTAAATGCTAATTCGTAACTATAACGTATGTGAAACCTATGGTTTTTTCAGTGAATATGTATATATGTATATATATATCCAAACGAATCGTTACGCCGTTTTTTTCAAGAAACGATGCAATGGCCACAAACTTTTCTCAGCGTGCATTTATTCCGATGGTTTTGTCACTCTACGCGTTTCGGAGAAACACCTCCTTGATCACGAGTAAGAGCGTCAGTGAAACAATTTCATTTCAATTAATCATGTGACACCACAGTGATAGACAGTGAAAACAGAATCTACATATGCATGGGTTTTTCGAGTTGGGAAAACAGACTCTGTTTTTAACAGAAAAAAATAAAATAAACATGAGCGATGCTCACAAATGAATAACACATTTTACCAATAGCCACCTATGGCAGTGAAGTGCAGTTCTCGCATTATATTTGAACACTAACATGATTATATCAGAGATCGTATTCGTGCCCAAGTGGGCATACAAGTCGATAATTGGAAAGTGATGTAAATTAGAAAATCAAAAGCACAGTTAAACATAATGGTATTAATAGGATATCGCTTCCGTTTCAGACAGTACAAACATTGACTTAGTGAACCAAAATGGGATTCAGATGCTACTCATGCCACCGTGGGCAACCAAATCATTATTAAATAATCTTATAAAGGACTTATTTGATGAATAAGTTTAACCAAATAAATGAACGGATTGCTGATAGGTTCAGCCCTAGTGGGCATACCAATCACGAGTATCTGTGTCTCAACAAATGATGAAAAATAACCAAACATTTCCATTAAAAAAGATATAACATGTCTTCTGAGACGGTATTTCCCAAAATCTGCACTTGATAATGATTCAATTCAGTCGTGTCCCACTCTCTTTCAAACCACATTAGAGACCTGTGAAACACAATAGAACAAGGTGCAATTAAAACAAGAGTAAGTATTTGTTGTTTACATAGCTATTATGTCTTTTTAAAAGAAATGAGCACTAAAAACACTTAAAAACTAAGAGTCATTCTTATTATTACACTAAGGCTTGAAGTTATTCAGAATTCCAAGATATGCTGAAAATCATAATAGATTACCCTAGGTGAACTGATAACCCTTCATCCCCATTGTGTCCTGAAGGCTGCATTGTGTGGTATTTGATAATCATTCTAGACTCTAACCGTCTTAGTTCTTGGGTTCTGTCACCACCTCTTTATCTCACGGGGATACTGTCTAGAACACAGAAAGACAGTTTAGAACTGTTTTGATTATGGCAGGCTGTGAAGTGTCTGGCAATGGGGTATTGCTTGTCATTGTTCTTAATTGCCCTCAGATGTTCCAAGATACGTTTCTTGGCTTTATGGATGGTACTTCCTATATAGTATTTTTCACAGGGACATCTGAGAGCATAGACCGCATATTCAGTGTTACACGTATAGTGCCTTAAAATTTTGAAGGGTTTCATTTCTTGCGATAGTGATACCTCTTTACAGTTGGTACTGTATTTGCAGGCTTTACATTTCCCACAGGTGTAAAACCCTTGTATTGTGCTTGTTTTATTGTCAGTGGTCAGTAAAGTCCTGCAAACAGTATCTTTAAGGGACTTGGATTTTCGGTATGTGATCTGGGGAAAATCTTCGATACATTTGGCCAGATCCTTATCAAGTTTTAAGACTTCCCAATATTTGTTGAGTGCAGTTCTAACTTCAAAAGATCTGGTGTGAAAAGTCGTGATGAATCTTATATTAGATGTTTTCTCATCCTCTGTTGTTCTAGAGCAGTTATTGAGAAGCTCATTTCTAGGTCTTTTACCAACTTCTGTGCAAGCTTTATTGATGCAGGTTTTGCTGTAACCTCTTGTTTTAAAGCGTTCGCACATTATTGATTTCTCGTTCTCATACTCACTAACTGTACTACAATTTCTTTTAGCTCTAAGGAGCTCTCCAAGAGGGATGCTATTAATTAAACTTCTTGGATGACAGCTATCAGCATGAAGTAGGCTGTTTCCTGCAGTGGTCTTCCTAAAAAGTACAGTAGAGAGTTTGTTATCATCAATTTTAACTTTCAGGTCCAGAAAATCTATACTTTCTGCATCGATATGACTCGTGAAGGTCAGATTGAAGGTGTTTTCGTTGAGTGATTCAACAAACAAGTTAGCTTCTTCAATACTGCCTTCCCAGATGCAGAAAATATCGTCTATGTATCTCATCCAACTTTTCACATTAGTGTTGAATTGGTCTAGGTTGCTGACTACTTGCTCCTCCCACCAGCCAAGGTAAAGACCTGCAAAGCTGGGGGCGAAGCAAGTACCCATCGCAGTCCCGAGTGTTTGGCGATAAATCTGGCCATTAAAGAGAAAGAAATTTTGGGTTAGACATGTTAAGATCATGTCCAATAGCATCTCAGTATGGAAAAGTAATGACAGCGATCTGTGTCTCAAAAAATATCTGCATGCTTGGATGCCTTGATCATGGGGGATGCTGGTGTACAGACTATTAACGTCCAGGCTCATGAGTAGCCAGCCTGGTTGCCAGTTAATAGTTTCCAGTTTGTGTAAGAAATGTCCTGAGTCTTTGAGGTAAGATGGAAGGGATTGGACCAACGGTTGTAAAAAGTGATCAACATACCTAGAGGTATTCTCTAAACAACTTCCTCTGGACGATACGATGGGTCTTCCAGGGGGATTAGTTTGGTTTTTGTGTAGTTTTGGCAGCAAATAGAGAGCAGGTATTTTGGGGTGCTTGCATTTAAGAAAATTCAACTCCTCTTGTTCCAATAGACCTCTATTGGTCCATTCGATTAAATTGTCTTGGTGAATTTTGTTGGCTGCATCTAATTTAGTTTTGCTGCTTTTTTCATATCTGGTTATATCTTGTAATTGATTGAGCCCTTCCTTTAGATATGCCTCTTTGGACAGGACCACCACATTTCCCCCTTTGTCGGATTTTTTTATGATTATACTCGTGTCATTCTTTAGTGATACTATTGCTTTTTTTTGGGGTTCAGTGAGGTTGCCCTTTGTGTAAAATCTCGTTTTAGATAATTTCACAAACTCTTTAGTTACACCTTTTTCAAATAGATCAATTGATTCATTTAGTATTTGGGGTAAAAACATGGATTTGGGTCTTAAGCCACTATCATGATTCAAATCTAATCTAATGTTGTCATTAATCAGATTGAGATTTGGATCCTGGTTGGTATCTGGATCCCCTGCTAGATCATGCAACATATGGAGCATATTGACATCATCGATTTGTACATTGCTTAACATTTCAGTGTTATTAGCTCTAGGTTCTTTTACTTTGGTGGCAAACCATTTTTTCAACTTTAATTTCCGAGTAAACTGAAACAGGTCGATTCTACTTTGTGTATAATCAAAAGTTGATGAGGGACAAAAAGAGAGACCCAGGGCTAATACCTCGATTTCTGCGTCATTAAGGTTTCTTGTTGATAAATTAACGACAGTTCTGTTGTCTTTCATTTTTGTTGCTTCTTTTGTCCCCTGGTCCTGGTTCCCACTGGACTTGAAATCTCTTCTCTGAATGAGACGCTTGATCTTGCGTCTCCTCTGCCTCCTCTTCCACGACCTCTTGACCCGCTGGCATTTGTTTTGTTCTGTGTTGCCATTCTTCCTTGGGCCATCATGGAAAATTCCTTTAAAATTAGTTCTTTTGGTCCCAGCTTCACGGGGCTCTTGTTCATTTCCATGGTGCTTGCACTGATAGTTGTAGCGGTTTGTAAGTTATCATTGGTGCTGATTGCGCTGGTTGTGGCCATTGCCATATCATTATTAACTGATAAACCAATAGGCAGGGTTACATCAGATACTGTTTCAGTGATATTAGAGATACTTCTAAGATGGTCGTATCTTTTGGCAAAGGTTAGTACTTGCCCTCTTTCATAGTCCACCTGATCTCGTAGATATTTCCTTTGTTTTTTCTCTTTAATTTCATTCTCAATTTTGTCGAGTTTTTGCTCCATTTTACTCATATCATTCTGAAACTCCTCCTTTTCACAAATTGATTTCAGTTATATATATATATATATATATATATATTCACTGAAAAAACCATAGGTTTCAGGGGAGTTATAGTTAGCTGGACATTTCCCTCGTACAAAACCCTAGAAATTCCCCCGTTATAGTTAGTTCAGCTAACTATAACTCGCGCCCCCACAATGCACTGCTGATGACGTCACATATTACATCACTCATGACATGGTCAGTGACATCACTGATGACATCTGAAATTACATCACTGATGACATCACTGATGACATCATCCATGTGATAAATTAGTGCATCTTCTCGCACCCTTTGATATACTCAATCAAAATTTCAGACGTCCATTCTCAAAACCATAGATACTCCAATACCAATAACTACATACCCACTCATTGACTCTTAGATCTACACACACATCCACTCACTCACCTGTGCAGTCACTCATACTTACAGTCACTCAGTACAGGACTATCATATGCATTTATACACCTACATAGACACTCACACACCACCAATCATCCATAGAGGTACTCTCACACCTAGTCACTCATGCAAGTAATTAATCACAATCCCATTTACTCACCTATGCAGTTATACACACACAAGTTCACTTACTCATAAAAATAGTACCACATTCTTGTACATAAAAGCAAAAAGAAAGAAAAAAATAAAATAAAGCTAATATGATCTCACAAAATTCTTCCCAGTCAGCCTGTGAACATTTTTTACTAAATTTTCCCCACCCCGCAACCCCCCCTCCCTTCTCCCCCCTAGTTCTTACCCCAACCGGGGAAGAACCACCCTTAAATAACAGCTGCCGCTGGAAAGGCAGCGCACATGGCAGGTCACCTGTGGAGGCCCGATCCATCCCTCCCTCTATTTGGGAAAAAAAAAGGAAAGAAGAAAAAAAAAAAGGAAAAAAGGAGAAAAAAAAAAACCTTAATTGGTGTATTTTTATAATCTCAATAGTCAAGAGGGCCCAAAAAATCAGCCAATGTTCCTATGTAGGCAGTTCAACAGGAACCCTATTTGTTCATAATGAAACCCCTCAGCGGCCAGTGTATTTTAAAAAACCAAACCTTGAAATTATGAATTATATTTAAACACATCTAGATTGAAGCCAAGGATTCGAATTATTTTTCAGTCTGGCTCTTGCCCGTATTGATGCTGGAAATATATGCTTCAGCTGCCTTTACATCATTAAAAAAATAAGTACGTTCATTTTTGATGACCTTGAGGCGAGCGGGTTCCTGTAAAAACGCCTGACCCCCACTAGATTTAATAGGATCAATCAGTTTGCGAAGCATCCAGGGTCTATCCATTGTTTCTTTGCTTAGGTCGGAGCGAGCAAAAATTGAAAATTCCCCTATGACTATCGGAGCATTAGGGCGTGCTCTCTGCCAGACTGCTTGACGAAAAATCAGAAAGGGACGTGGAAACTGATTTTCCCTGTTTCTCATAACCAAAGGTAGACGATTAGCACGCTGGATTTGTGAGTCCCAGTCCCAGTCTGCCAAGTCTGGGAAAGCTTTCTGAAGCAGCCCCACTAGGTAAGCCCTGGGGTCAGAGCCCTCAGACCCTTCTGGTATCCTGAAAAGTCTCAGATTGGAGCGTCTTTGTCGGTTTTCCAAATCCTCAACCTTTAGTTGGAGCGCGGTCAGCTGGGTATCATGTTTGTCGACTGCGGCGATCGTTTTCGTACTTGTCTCCCCAATCTCAACCACCCGTTGTTGAAGTCCAGCGATATCCTGAGAGATACCCCCCAATTTAGAAGTAAGTTCTTGTAGCGAAAATTGCATTTTACTATTGTCTTCTCTCAGTTGAAGATAGTGTTCCTGGGCTTCGGCCCGTTGATCGTTCAGGATCTGAAGTATTATATCTACTGAGGAGAGTTCGGTCCTTTCTTGCCCTTGTCCTTTTTTAATAATATGTAGGTGTTTCGTTTGGGGGTCTGGAGGAAGTATCGCTGTTATGGTAGGGCTCTCGGTGGGTGGGGGGGAAGCATGGCATATCAATGGAGAAGCTATGATTGCATTAGCTTGTGGATTTTCGCCTGCCCGCGCTGAAGGATCGCCCATATGATCTTGAATCAAAGGCGGTTCTCGATCAAATAACCCGTCCGATGACAGGTTGGGTGGAGCAGTAAGGGCACTGTTTTCTTGAGTGGAAGGACTACCGGCAGGGTAAAGCGTTTCTAAAATAGGTAGGGGTTCTGCAGATTCTGAAGGATCGATAAGGCTTGCTCCTGATAGTCTCAGCGTCATATTTTTAACAAGGCCTTTTGCTTCCATCCATTTTCTTAGAGGGCTTTTGTCTGAGTGGGTTTTCTTTAAGTTTTGAATATTATTTATGATGGGCCGATTTGGTATGATGACAGCCTTACCTCCTTTTTTAGCCCTGGGTTTGCCTTTATGTTTGCGTCCTCTACCTGCACGTGATTTTGCCTTGCTATCCATGTAAAAATCCTTCTCTCGCCTCTCCCCCACCTCATCCTCTGTTCCGGTCCCAGCATCCAATTCCTCAAAGGAATCTTGCTCAATGGGTTCAGCAAGGTCAGTATGTTCCATAAGCTCCATAGCCTCGGTGGGCTCAGTGACTGCCGCATGTCCCGCTGACAACCCTCCTCTCCCAGAAACATGCGCATCCGCCTCACCAACCCCAGCGTCCTGCAGCACCCGTTGAGAGCCTCCACTCGGCTCAACGGCCATAGATAGATCCAGTGTCCCGGTGCATGACCCCTCAGCTGAGACCTGCACAGCTGTGTGTGAACCGGGGCGCGGAGCCTCAACTGCCTCCGCCGTTGTAGCAGTAGTTTGCTCTCTAGCCTGTGTTTGCTCCGTCAGGGAGCCAATAAAAATCACATCAGATGCCACCGTTGTATCATAGGTAGGAGGTTTTGGCTGTTTGGCCCCCGGTACATTGGATATATTAGCCTTGCCCAGATAGGTCTCCTTAGAGACGGGGGGAACTTTCACAGGGGTAGCTTCTGTGACATTAGAGAGGCTATTTGTTTCGCCCCAGACTGGCCCTCCCTCTCTTGCCAGAGGTTTACCCAACGTCTTAGCTATATTTCTGCCTGAGCTCTTGGCGTATGAGCCTACAAGTAAAGTGGGTGGTCTCAGTACCTGTTTGCCAGTGTTTCCTCTCTGCTGAGGTAGTGACTCGATTGGCAATGACAGCGGTGACAGTGTCGGTGGTGATGACAGTGAAAGCACTTCGTTTTTCGTTTTCTCGGTCTCCGCGGCACAGTGTTCATCGTTCGTTAGTGCAGGGATTCCATCGGCTCCAGCCGGAGCAATTAAGGGTAGCACAGCTGATACTACTGCTGCCGCTCGTGCCGTTGCAGCTGAGGGGGACGCAGCTCCGGTTGTTTGCCTGTTGTTCCGTGTCACACGGGGCGGATTTTTTGGAGACATTCTCCGCAACCACCAGATAGAGTGAGAGAGAGTCCGAAGGTTGAGGTTGAGGCCAAACCAGCCGAACCCAGAACTCCCACGCAGACCCTGTATCGTCTGCCGAAGAAACCGAGCAGTGTCAGGGAGCCCCAGCATCAATAAAAGCGATCGCATCCGTCGCTGCAGAACCAAGGTTCAGTTTCCTTTCTTTTTCCCGTGTTTGAAGGGTCTCGCTGTCTTCACGAGATTCAAAGCGCTCCGGTCAGGGCCTCTCCATCGCGGAGCATTCTCTCTGAGTGAGGGAAGGAAAGAGCCTCCAGGCGAGCTACTCAGCACGGAACCCTACTCCGCCATCTTGCGCAGGTCCGTCCAATTTTTTTTTTCTTTCTTTTTGCTTTTATGTACAAGTAACAGGAAATGTATCAGGGTATCGGGAGCTGGGTTAAAGGTTCTTATTCTCTACAAATGTATGAAATAAAGTGCTTAGCCTGGAACGTAGCGGGGCTGAACAGTAGAAACAAGAGATCCTTGATTACAGAAGAACTAAAATTACACAATCCCCATATTGCTCTCCTCTCTGAGACACATATTGCCGGGAAGGATAAGAAATTACTTCACCAATTGGGTTATGATATTGTGATCTGTTCGAGCCTTGGGCACTCCATCAGAGGAGTGGCTATTCTTAAGGATAAACGCTTCAGGACTGAAACTTTACAGACCCTCTGTGATAAGGATGGCAGGTGGGCGATTGCTCAGATTCGTTTTGAGAACCATAAATATGTCCTATGTGTGGTCTACGGCTCTAACACTGACGAACCGATGATTTTCGATCAGTTGAATATCAAACTCCTGGATTGGGAGGGAGAACTTATCATCATGGGGGACTTCAATTGTATAATGGACTATAAAATAGATACAACTAGGTCCGGTAGTTTTCAAAGGATGCGCAAAACTAGGTCATCTATTTTTGACCTATGTCGCACCCATAACATTAAAGACGCTTGGCGATACTTATATCCGAGATCACCGGGCTATACATACTATTCAGCACCCCATAAAATGTGCCCAAGACTGGATATGGCATTAATAAGCGATAACTTATTAAAGATTAGCACTATGGTTTTATGCCCCCGAATCTCTTCGGATCACAACGCAATAATGCTTATAATTACTACATCACATACCAGGACCTTGCCCAGACCATTCTCTTTTCCTAGACACTTGATTTCAGACTCACAGTACTTGACGCAACTTAAACTGCACCTTATAGAATTCATAGATATTAATATGGATTCAGCTGCATGTAGCATGGTATGGGATGCCTGCAAAGCAAGTATTAGGGGTTTCACTCAGGCCTATACGATCAGACAAAATTTGGAACGCAGAAAATGCAATGCTTTGCTTACATCTAAAATAATTACTCAAGAAGAATTGCTGGCTTCTGCACTCCGATTAAACTCACCAATGACCACAGAAATAGGCCTTAAACTTGGACTTTTAAAAAACGAAGTTAAAACAAAGCTCATTCAGAAGAGTAGTACTAGCATCCATAAATTTAAAATAGCACAATATGAGGGTGGGGATAAATTGGTAAAATTCTGGCCTATAAAGTCGCTGAGGACAGAGCTCGCACTCTGATTACAAGTATCCGGGGGGACGACAATAAAATCTATAACCAGCCTCTAGACATAGTAGAACAATTTGCCGACTATTATAGAAAATTATATACTCCAGAAAACATTCCTAACCCAGACACAATTCGGGATTATGTGGATAAATACATAATCAACCTGCAGGTCATATCAGGAACGGACTCATTGTCTGACAACATAACACTGGCAGAATTACATCAGGCTATATCCCTACTACCCGCAGGGAAAGTGGCGGGGGAGGACTCAATACCCTTGGAGATATATAAAGTGTGTCTAGCTGAATTGGAATCTCTGTTCCTGAAGGTACTGCAATCTGTTGGGCTCAATGGAAAAGCACCCAAATCATGGAACAGGGCGAAAATAATCTTTTTTTTAAAGAAAGACAAACCAAAGGAGGGGAGAGGGTCATACCGACCCATATCCCTGATAAACACTGACGCAAAAATATATGCCAAAATTCTGGCATTAAGATTGTCTCCTATTTTGCCTAAAATCATTAACCCACAGCAACACGGGTTCATAATAGGAAGAGACACTACAATGCATGTAAATATGGCTATTACGGCATTTGACTTAGCAGAGATGGAGTCCACCCCACTCGGCATGATCTTATTAGATGCTGAGAAGGCTTTTGACCGAGTGAGGTGGGACTTTCTCTGGTGTGTCCTGTCTAAAATGGGGTTTGGGGGGCATTTTTTGCGGGGGATACAGGCTCTGTATGATAATCCAACGGCCTGTACCTGTTATGGGGGCCTGACCTCTCCAGATTTCTCAATACTTCGCGGCACACGTCAGGGATGCCCTTTATCACCCCTTTTATTTGCCCTTTCATTGGAACCTTTCTTGTCCGCTCTTCAGTCCCAAACCCAAATCGTACCCTTTAGGTCCGGCTCGCAAAAGCTAAAAATAACAGCATATGCCGATGACATCGCGGTCTACTCACAAGATATTGTGGAGGCACTACAAGGCATTGTCTCCGAAGCGGTAAATTTGGGAACGTTTCTGGGTATAAACTCAACTTACAAAAGACTCAGGTTATTGCTAACTATACCCCAGCCTTGGTGGTCCCCGAGATCTGCAAAAGTGCTACATATTTAGGCGTTAAATTAACGGCCAAAATTCAGGAAATTAATAACATAAATTACAACGAATTAACTAAATCCACTATTTTACTACTAAAAAAATGGCATAGATTACCCCTGAACTTAATTGGAAGAATTAATCTGATAAAGATGATGATATTGCCTAAATTTGTGTACCTATTTCGTTCCATTCCATTGGCTTTAAATAATATGTTTTTTAAACAACTAGATGGTGCATTCAGCAGATTTATTTGGGGCTATAAAAAAGCGAGAAGGTCACTGAATCTTCTGAAAAATAATACGAACACGGGAGGGCTTAACTTTCCTGATTTTAAGTTGTATTTTTGGTCTGCTTTTGTTTTGCGTATTCGTTCTTTACTAAACAGAGGAGGAGCACTTTTCTTTCACACCTTTATGTTAAAACACGACTCAAACATGTTTTTGCTACGAGCTAACGACCCTAACTACTTTAAAAGAGTCCAATTTAAGACTGCTAGAGACTTAATAAAGATCTGGGGCAACATATTAATCCACTGCAAAACTACTTTTTTCCATTCAAAGTTGCCACTGTGGGGCAACCCGGGTTTCCCGGGAACTTTTAATGACAACATCGCTCACAGCTGGTCTAGGATGGGTATTAGTGTTTTAGGGGATCTATATGGCACACATGGGTTCTTAGACTTTAACACTCTTAAATTGTTTTATGATCTTCCCGAAACTATGAGGTACAAACATTTACAGATGCACGATTATTTGATCAACAAAAAACAACTTCTGGAGGTCTCAGATAACGATATATGGACCTGCTTATACTCTGTAAAAAATAAATCAGTAATAAGTGACACCTACAGCCTCCTAACTAGTTTTAAATCAAACGATTGTTCTAAAATGGCTGATAAGTGGGGTAGGTTATTAGGCTCAAATATCACTTCGAGAGAGATAGAGTGTTCCCTGTCAAATATTAATAAGCAGGTTCGATCATCTAGTTTAAGGCTCCAACAGTTCAGAACGAGTTCTATGTTATACTATACGCCCGAAATAATTTCTAAATGGTCTTCTAATAATTCTTATAGTGATCGAACAAAATGCCCTAAATGCTCTGCCGAGGCCGCTGACCTGGCACATATGCTGTTCTCCTGTCCTACTCTTGAGGCCTTTTGGGGGGACATCCAGAAGGTCCTAAAAGTCAAGATTATTCAGCTACCATCATTCACTGCTGCCTGTTTTGTTAGATATCTACCCCATTTCCTTCTCACAGGCTGCCCTGGCCTCAATCCTTATGTCCTGTGCTAAACTAACCTTGGCCAGAGCCTGGACCTGTTCTAATCCACCTACGGTATGGGATTGGTGGGCATTGGTAATAGAGATTCACTCGATGGAGCTAGCATTAGCAAATTTAAGAGGGATACGTTCTTTGAGCAAACATGAAAAGAACTGGGGAACTTTTATGGAATAACGTGGCTCCTGTCATCTGTTTAGCACTGTTAATCATTTTCCTTTCCCCCCCCCTTTTTTTTTTTTTTTTTTAATTCCTTCCCCGTCCTCATAGCTCTGTATCTCAGTCCTGTGTTGAAAGAATGCCATAATTCATGAAATAATTTATTTAATTTTTCTATGCCTACAAATGCATGTATTAATGTATGTTTTTCTTGCGAGCCTGTTTACAAATAAAAAAAAAAAATAATAAAAAAAAATAGTACCACATTCTTACGCTCTTATACAACCATTGATACAAGCACACACTCAGCCATACAGGCAGTCTCACAATCACACACTCTCACATATACCCACTTATATACTCTTACACACATATATACTGCCTTTCACGTATGTAGTTAGTCACACATGTACCACTGAGATATACATTCAATCCCTAACACACACATACATACACTCACCCAACCATACAGTCCATCACAGATGCACTCTTAAAACCATGCACCCATAGAATCACCCACTCACACATGTATGCATAGTCACACACACCCCACCCACACAAACACTCAGGCACCCATACAGATACTTAGACAACCAATCAATAACCCATAGAGACACTCATATAGCTATTCACAAAACCATGCAGCCACTTATACACCAACAGAAAGACAGATACAGACATTCACACAATTTAGTCACTAGTCTGCAGTTTACTCACTTATAGAGTCAGTCATGCACCTACTAAATCATCCATTCACACACTTATACACCCACTCATTCTTCCATAGGTTTTCCCCTATATATATATTAAACATATTTAAAATGTACAGAAACACACACTCACTGGATGACGTCATCAGTGATGTCATCAGGGATGTCATTTCAGATGTCATCAGTGATGTCATCAGTGATGTCACTGACCATGTCATGAGTGATGTAATATGTGACATCATCAGCAGTGCATTGCGGGGGCGCGAGTTATAGTTAGCTGAACTAACTATAATGGGGGAATTTCTAGGGTTTTGTACGAGGGAAATGTCCAGCTAACTATAACGCCACTGAAACCTATGTTTTTTTCAGTGAATTTCTGAGGTTTTTTAAATGTCAATACCTAACTATAACGCCCCTGAAACCTTTGGTTTTTTCAGTGAATTTCAAAGGTTTTTTAAATGCCAATTCCTAACTATAATGTGCATGAAACCTATGGTTTTTTCAGTGAATTTCAAAGGTTTTTTAAATACTAATTTCTATCTATAACTTATCTCTAAAGATATCATGTTTAATGATTTTCATTGGATTTCTATATTTTTCAATTTCAGTGTGTCAATTTCATTAATTATGTTTTTTTGAAATTCTTTTTTAACACTAATTTTTTATCCTATTTTTTCATTTAAATCTTTTCAAAATTAAAAAATATTATATGTTTTTATTGGGTTTTTCAAACATATTTTTTTATATTTTTAAAAATATTTTTTTAACTATATGTTCAAAACTTTATTTTATATTTTTTTCCATGTTTTTGGATCCGCGCACCCTATGCGCACCGTTCTCGATCACTACGCAATAGCATCTGCGCATGGTATGCGTTGGGTACGTGTTTAGTGCGCGATCGCAATGCGACCGGTACGTGACTCCCAGCCTATACGCGACACGTTCGATGTACGTAACGCGACGTTTAAGCGCTTCCGCGATGCGTCATCTGCGTCTATGATGCGGTAGGTGCGCAGATACCGTGAAATATATACCATTTAAAAAAACATATATATGTATTTCATGTGAATATTAATTGAAGACAAACTCAAGTAATATATTTTTACATCTAATCCTATATTTCTTTTAAATTCAATTTCGCGGATGCGTGCTGGGTGCGTGCTGCGTAAGCGCAGGGTGCGCGGATCCCATGTGACCTGCAAAAAAAGAGATTTGATTAGTTCATTACACTTCCTGTTCTAACTATTGAAATACCCCACCCAATTCAATCATTCTTCTTTGACCTTCTTTGGAGGAGCATCTCTTTGCAGAGAAGAAGATTTTTTTAGACTAAGTTTACACTTAGCTCTAACTTATTTCAACCAAAAATGGCTTTAGGGCAGCAGGCATCACCTGCATCTCCTCATACATCTGAGGATGAATTTTTGGAGGAGACACCACGCACACCATGTTTTTCTTCAGTGATGTGGAAATGTTTTACTTTTCCCGAGGGGCAAACGAAGACCAATGCCACCTTGGTCACGTGCAAGATTTGCAAAAGAGAGCTGTCTCGAGGGGATCCTAACAAGAAATACTCTTGCCGGATGAAGCACCTGAGGACCCTTCATCCTAACAATCTTGCACGAGAAGAATGCAGACGGATGAGAGACACTCCTGCTCCTGCGCCTTCCACCTCATCGCAGCCGAGCACTTCAAGAGTGCATCCATCAGCCCAAAATTTGGACATCCGTCCTCAATTTCAATTTTTAAAAGTGCACTGCACTAAGTGCAATGCGACTTTGTGCTACGGTGAGCAATCGATCGATCTGATCTGCCGCCGGCAAGAAAGTCACAATTGCTAGTTATTTTTTTTTTTTGTTCCCTGAAGTTCATTGTTTGGTTACTCCTATTTTGTTTTTTGTTTTTTTTCCAGAAAAACCAAAAAAATCACAAAATTGTTGGAAAACCCCCCAAAAAATATAAAAGAAGAAAGAAGAAAAAAAAAGTTCTTCTAAGAACTAACTTTCCTGTTTTAAAAAAAGAGCTAAATTTCTTTCTTAGTGTGTGAAAGTTTAGATGAATGTATGTGTAGTACGTAATTGACTGAATGAATACATTAGTAGCTTATGGTGAATGTATAAGTGCAGAACTATGAGGAAGTGCTGCAGCATCACACAGTAACCTCTTTAACTGCAGTGTGCTGTAGTACTTCCGAACCACAGGAATGCAACATATGTACATAAATATGCTGCAAATCTATGCTTTTCTCTGCACGGCTGCTTAAACTGCAGCCATGTGGTGACACAGGCACCCTTGCACCATAGTGCCAGGATATCTGTGTCATGTGCTGTTTGTTTTTCTGCAGGAAGACACACGTTCCTGCACAAAAACAATGAGAAAATTCATTTTTCTCTTTCAATGTATGCTGAACATTTTAGCATGCATTGAAGATATAAAAATGTGGAGAAATGAAAATAATTCTCCTTGTTGTGCTTTCCTATACCAATTTTAGAATGGTGCAGCATTCACACACATATTGAGATTTCTGATTTCTGATAAATCTAGAGATGTGTCTTGTTCTATGAGTATTCTGTGCAATCATGCACAACAACACTTATAGCACACCCTTTCAACGCAAAGTGGTGTGTATGATGACGATGTATTTACATGGAGTAGAAAAAGTGCACAGAGTGCCTTTTCCTCACTTTGTAAATATGAAAGACTGTCTTGCGCAATAACTATGTTACAAAAAGTGACATATTTCTGTTTTTCAAATTGCTTGCGAATGATAGAAGGTAAGCACAGAGTTTTGTCTGCAAAGATGTTCAAAGAAGAATGATTGAAATGATTGCGGTCCTTCAATAGGTACAATGGCAAATATTGTGAACCCCTCAAATCTCTTTTTTTGCAGGTCACATGATATCTGATTATGGTCAGATTTCAAAACTACATAGGTATAAACAGAGTGTTTTTAAAAACGTATTTCAACTTTGTAGCTTCTCGCAGACCTCCTCAGTCTGCATATTGAGACTTACTTAAACTTACCTTCACAGTAATAGGAATAAAAAATGGTATACATTTTTTCCAGATTTTCATTGCAATCTAAATTGATATAAATTAATTATTTTAAAATTTGGATCTGTGAAAGAAAAGAAAAAAAAATTATAGCATGTAATAATACATGTTTTACAACACAGCATAATTTCCACAAAGTAATTTGTTTGCCTTTTTTGCTGTTCTCAGAATATATTGAATTTCACTAGAAATAGTGATTTCAATCGTACTCATCACTTAACAGCGGGCAAAAAAAACATACAATCAGAAAGATTGTTTAAAAAAAAACAACATGCTATTCTCAGTAAAATACCAGAAAATACAAATCACACATATATGAAATGCTCACGGCTTACAAAATTTTATAACTTTAACTTATAAAAACGGTAAATATTGCCGCTTCAAAATATTCACCGAATCAATGACCACCAAAAAGTCCAAAATTCAAAAATATACCTTTCCTTGAGGCCAAATGGTATTTATGTAAATTGTCCAATGGTAGTCCTATTAAATTATAATAATAAATTCCTCAGAGAATGAATTATCTTCCTAAAACTTTGACTTTAAAAATATTAGGTAGGAATTTTGTAATTCCCTTGGCAAACGTTGTTTAAAAACCAACTGGGAATCATTACAAAGTGTCCAGCCTTTGTCACATTTTAGATAGGCAGTGTAATGTCCAGATGTGGTGGAAGGACCATCATGGAAAATTATAGCAATTGCTACAAAAGTCCTTCCTGATATTGATAGTTGTGCTGCTACAAATTGCTTTATTAAAGTATCAAATTTTCTTCCATCAGCTGTACAACGTTGCATCATTAAAATTATGTATTTTCCATATTTTGTTAAGAATATTGTGGATAACATTTCTGATTTACATTGGCTACACTCCATGTTTTGATTTGCGCATTTAACTAATTTATTGAAAAACACTGATTTACAGTCTGGTAATGTTAAATACAGAATTCTCTCAGTGTCTACATTGGTGCTACATGTATACATGCAATTTTCACAATCATGCTCCCATTTGTAAGAAAGGCCAAAAATATTTTCTATTTCTACACCTTCATTTTCAAAAATGGGAAGCATATACATTAAAAATTCCTGAGCATCTTGTTGGATATTTTGTGGAAAATTGTGTAGAACCAGAACACACATCCAAAACACTACGAACATCTGAAACAGATTGTATTTTACTTGTATCTGTTGTCAATTTTTCATAAACAGAATGCAACAGAGAACAAAATCTTTTTTGCCGATTCCGCATAATTTGTTCTCGCAAACCTTCCAGATAAAAAACAAAATTGACCACTACATTAGCATAGCAGTTGACACCTGAACTATTTTCAAACTGATAACCAACAATCTCTTCAACAGTGTCCAATTTCTTTTTACCTGCAATCACAACATTATCTTGTTCTTTTCTCTTCTTGACATCTTCAGTACAGATATTCTCAAACCTTCTTTTTCGACCAACCACACAATTTTCAAATACAGGATATTGACCTAAATTGGGAGCATACACCCTTCTTAACCTATTATACTCTTTTACACAGTTTGCATCTGCAGAAACCTTCGTCTCATCAAAATCAATCAAAAACAAAACAGATAATGTTCTGACTCGTGACAAAGCAACATATGCCATACCCTCTTTAAATACAGTAGATCCAATGTTCACCAATGCACTGTCCACACTTAATCCTTGAGATTTATGAATAGTCACTGCGTACGCCAAAGAAAATGGAAATTGTTTCCTACGGACATATAAATCTTTAACAAGCAAAAAACGAACTGAACAACGACCAATTTCTTTAACTTCATCAATCTGATCAAATTTAATTATTAAAAATTAAATTCCTTTTTTTTCCTGATAATTCACAAAATCCACCACTTTACCCATTGCACCATTAACGAAACCTTTCTCTACATCCAAATTATGCCTTAAAATTACCCGACAGTTTACACACGCATATAGTGTCTTTTCTAAACCAGCAGGTTTAGATATTTTTTTTTCTAAACAATCCAGTTTTGATCTCAACTTTCCCATCAAAATAATAGTGATTCCTTCATGCTGTATTTTATCGATGGCTTCCATTTTTACAATTTCCTCATTTTCCAGTTTCAATAGTTGAATATGGAACACTCGCGCAGTGTTGGCATTAAGCAAATCACTGAATTATTTTTAGCAATTTCCACGTACACTTTTGCAGGAACTGTATTTTCATTTGGAAAGACATTGCAAAGTAATCGATTCTCCAAAGGTTGTTTGCCTTGTTTTGAAAGAATTCCAATTCTTATATCTTGAAGAATACTTCCATATTCAGCATCATTTGCCTGTCGCATATTTGTTGTCAGTTCTTTGTATTCAAAATGAGTCCAAATGTTCACATTACCAACACTGCCAAGACACTTTCTGGTATCTTCATGGGCTAGTGTTTTAAATACCGGTTGTCCTTTTACCGGAGTCAGTTGCAGTAAATCTCCAAAAGCAATGACGTGTTTTCCTCCAAATAACACGTCATACTCTGTTTTAAGAATTTGCTGCATTCTTAAATGCACAAAGGCAAGCATCAAGTTTGAGACCATGCTCACCTCATCAATAATGAGAAGTTTAATTTTCTTCAGGACTCTTGAAACTTCACAACAAGCTTCTCCAGATAGCTTGTGGTATTCCAATTTCTTCTCATGCTCTACTGGCAGCATTAGTAAACGATGTAAAGTAATTCCTTTAATGTTTTGTGCTGCTAACCCAGTTGAAGCAGTGACAACACAAGACAAATGCGACTCAGTTGTTTTCTGCAGATAACTTGTAATTACTTTAATTAAGAAACCTTTTCCTGTTCCAGCTTGACCACTCACATACATTCGGATAGGTTGAAATGATGTACATGAGCACCCTCTCTTTTCATGAAGTAATCCATGGTCAATCTGCTCTTTCACTTGCTGATATATTTGTTTCTGTTCAACATTTAGTTGTTCTTCCAAGTTTCCTAACTGTATTGCATCTTCTTGAGTTTGATACATTGCTGTTTCCACCTCATTCATTGCAATTTCTGCTTCATTTTCAACAATTGGTTGTCCTAGTGGATCTTGACTCAGTGCAGCAGAACTTTGACTGTCTTGAGAACTATCTCTTAGCAATCTCAGCTGCAATTGTAGCTCCTTGATCAATTTCATCATTCAACATTTTGACATAATTTGCAAAAGCACTGCATTGTATACTATCTTTAGAAGCATTAAATGAATCTTCATAGCTGGGAAAATCTCCAAGTAATTCCAGTTGTGAACGCCATGGTTTGAACATTTGCAAAAGGGCTAAATAGTAAAAATCCCTTTTGTCAGCAGTGTCGCAACTCAGTTTCCTGTGATTAATTAAATTTCCTTTCCTTTGTTTCACCAGACATCCTTCAGAACCAATCACTGCATATTTTCCATCATTGATGTTCTCTGTAGTATTCCGTTTAAAAGTGTAGTTTTGCAGCACTTCATAGAGACACATGTTCTCAAGATGATGACTTCTATTTGGGTAGTATGTGTCCAACATATTTGTTTTCAAAATATCTGTACTTTCTGGTTCATTGTCTGCTAAATATTCAATTTCTTGAACCGATTTCAGTACCCGATTTTGCATTCCTGCAAGACCTAGACTCACCCAAATGATTCTTCTACTTTTGGAATATAGACTTGCAGATGATAACCGATCTGAACATTCATATGCTCCAATTTCACGATGCGATAACATCTTCAAACTGAAACTGTATAATTTCTTACTTAGAGTCTTCTCGTGAGAAATCTCTTCCCACATTTCTTTCAATTCAGTCTTTTCTGATTTAGTAATGTAAGATGTTACCTATCGAGCAACAGCAATGGAATTGTCCGCAACATACTGAATATCCATGTTAGCGTTCCACATGGATAAAATAACTGGATTGTAGTCATTTATGTATTTCGATTCTTCGCTTCTTCTTAAGTTGTAGGTGTTTTTCGGAGACTTTTTTGTGATGGTATGTAGCATTGCTGACATAAAACTGTTCACTCTTCCTTTGGATAATACAGGACGTGGAAATCCAAAACGACATTTGGTACAGAACTTATCCTTTGACTTGTACTTTCGTAGACTGTATTTTCCACACCTGTGGCTTTCGAATCGTAAGACTTGTTGTTTTAAGTTTTTATCTTCTCTGCTATTGGGAAGAGCAAATGTAGCATAATCTTCAATGAAAGACAAAACAGTTTCATCTGAATTTGTTCCAAATTTGGGGGCGTCCTTGATCCATAACAACATATGTATGTGAGGAGAACCTCTTGCTTGATACTCCTTTCTCCAAAAGACATCCACAACTTCTCCAAGAGGAGGATTCTTTTTATTGCAGATGAAAGACATCATAGCTTCAAATCTATGATTGAAATATCTGCATACTTTGACAGGATCCAAAGAGCACAATTCTCCAGGTGTCTTGTATTCAATATTTTTTATATTGGAATTTGCCTCTCGAAGAAATTCAAGTAAATCATCCCAAGCATACTCAGCACAGCTTAGTGTAACAAACCATGTAGGAGTTCCCAAGTTTCGTAGCATACATTTCAGTTCTCCATTTCGACGGTACCAATATTCATTAGTCCCACGCTGACATGCCATCAGATTAATCAACTGAGATTCTAAATGATCATCTCTCTGATGCACTTTATCCATAAAATCATTTGCAGTTACATTTTGAAGATGCATTCCAGTTTTTAAAATGTGATTTACTGCATATGAAAGTCCAGACAAGTCACTTTCAAACAGAAGATGAAACATATAAGGGATACATTGTCGAAATCTTGGATCTTCTGCATATAATCTTGTTGTCCGATATTCAGATGCAGGAATCTGCACAGGACGTTCATCATATTGTCCACCTTTTCCTGTTGGAAACAACTGCGGGAAACAACGAGCTTCCAAGCTCTCTTCCCATACACTCATGGGACTTCCTGTTGCTTTTTTCATTTGAAACAACTCAATTGTATTCCCCATCACCTCTTTGGAATGAAGTGGATGTACACTGTAATTTTCATAGATTTCTTCACATCTGGACATGTCCACTTTTTCTATTTGTCCACTTAATGTTTCAGTATCTTCTGCTAAATCTATTTCTTCTTCTCCTACAAACACATTTCTATAGTACTCATTATTTTTTAACAGATACAATGATGCCTTTTGCACTTTTCTAACATCCACTAACTCTTGCCAAATTTTCTTATTCTTAGTAGGAACACCATTAACTAGAATGACTAGTGGATCATTTTCTGCATGGTCTACACCAATAGTTTCAATATTTTTCCTTAAATCTAACGGTAAATACACAACTCTTCCTTTCAATCCTCTTTGCAACTACGTATTTAAATCTATCAGCTCTGGAGGAATAGCAACCAACTCTAGATTATTATGAACAGCTCTAGCAGGCATTTTATTCTCATCTAATTTGTTATAACAATATTTGCAAATACGCTGCTCAGATCCCAAATCAAAACAATCCTCTACCAACAAATAAGTTGCAAATTCCATCCACTTATCATTTTCTTCTATTTCACTTTTTAAATACAGATTGACACCCCTAGTCTGTTTTATAGTGACTTCGCCGACAACAAATACAAGAAACATTTTGTCTTTCACCTGAAATTACCTTAAACTTTGTGATTTCATCCTCAAACTTTTCTGTAATTATGGGTTGTACATTGTCTTCAACATTTTGTTCTACTAATGTGTCAGTTTCTTCACTCTCTTGCTGAGGACCAAAGTAACAAAACTCAATATCATCACAGACCTACTTCACATCTGATACTGACCCTCGCAAAAGAGCACTGTTCAACTCACTTAACTTTAGTGCTGGACTTTTTGCATAATACAACCTTCTCACCAACTTCCGCATTTGAGTATGATGTACTGCCAGCATTCTGAAATGGTGAAAAACACTTTGACAAACTTTCCTAGAAAGACAAGCCAGAGAATGACCTTGCAAACCAGTATGTTTTCTCCCTCTGCAAGGGTCTAGTCCTTGCAACAGCTTAATCTTTTGTTTTACACTTTTTTTAGTATAGGCTCGTAAAAAACTACATAATTTTTCAATAGATTCCTGTCGTACACTGCAAATACTACTGCAATCCCCAGTGTACACAGGGTATTTAGCACGTCTCCCTAAAACTTCACATCAGCTATCACTTCTTCTGCATTTCTTTCAACCATTTTCTCTTTCTCAATTGGACAACCGTCGCTAACCTCATAACCTCTACCACTGGTGTCAACTGCATACAATAATTTTTCGCTCAGTGAATAACTCTCTTCGTTAAAAAAAGGCTCTGAACTGGAACTGTGTTTCCATTCTCCCAAAATAACATCACAATTTTCTTTTTTATTAATAACTCTTTTCCTCCCACTTTTGGCCTTCATTACATGGATTGGTTTATCTAGTGATCAAATTCTGTTTAATACTAAAATGAAGAGTTTCCTTTTTACCTCAAAAGCCTTTTCCACAATGTTTTCAATATGCTTGTTCTTTTTATAAAATAAAGCTTTCTTTTTATATTTCTTCACATCTTTCAGCAAATTATTCACTACTCTCTTGTAAAATATTTTGTCGCGTAATTCCTTATACTGATTTTGCCTTCTTTTACCATACTTTATCTCCTTTGACTGACCATTTGCTTTTTTACTTTTCCTCTTATTTTGAATTTTTTTCTTACTTGAAGAATTCTCAGTAGTTCCAGCATTATGTACATTCTGTTAGCTCCTACAAACATTTTTAATAAATTGCTTTGTGATCTTACCAGAAGATTTTTTCCTTTTAGCCACATTATCTTGTACATTCAATACTTGTGGTTGATGTTTCTTCAAATAATCCTCCTGTCTCTGTTCTTTTCTTTTTCTTTCTTTTTCTGGTATGATTTCTGTATTTTAACGTTGAAAAACAGGATCTGTAAAAAAGAATCACAAATGAATGTATATTAATAACTTTCAAATTTATACTATTCCATTACTGTACAAACACATTTTATATAAAAACTGACTAAGAAACTATAGCCCTGAATCACAAGTGTGACGATGGTTAAAACACTACATGCATAGTGCATACTACTTTGAAGCAGTTAATGCCCTAAAGCCTACCTCACTAAAAGACTACATGCTAACTGACTGAATGATTACAGTACTATAAGGAGACACACTGGGTGAGTAACAAGGTGTTTGCTAGAAATGTATGAATACTGACTGGGAAATTGAAGGTGTGAAAGACAACTGTGTAGGTGATTAGAGGACTGCATGCATACTGAATAGGCATTTGAAGCAGTCCATGTGCTAAGGCCTGGCTCACTGCATGAGTACTTGGGTACTGACTGAATGATAAGAGTACAGCAAGGAGAGTGCCTGGGTGAATTTATAAGTGGTTGGCTTTTGGCGCAGTGAATGGATTAGTACTTGGTACTGAATGGGTCACTAGAGGAGTGCAAAGGGAGTGACAGGATGTTTGCTGGACTGTATGGATACTCACTAGGGAATTGAAGGTGTGAAAGACAAGTGTGTAGGTGGTTAGAAGACTGCATGCATAGTGGATAGGGGTTTGAAGCAGTCCATGTGCTAAGGCCTGGGTCGCTGAATGAGTACTTGGGTACTGACTGAATGAATACATTACTGCAAGGAGAGTGCATGGGTGAATTTGTAAGTGTTTGGGTTTTGGCACAGTGAATGGATTAGTACATGGTGCTGAATGGGTCACTAGAGAAGTGCAAGGGGAGTGACAGGGTGTTTGCTGGAGTGTACATATACTGACTGGGGAATTGAAGGCATGAAAAACAAGTATGTAGGTGGTTAGAGGACTGCATGCATAGTGGATAGGCATTTGAAGCAGTCCATGTGCTAAGGCCTGGCTCAGTGCATGAATACTTGGGCACTGACTGAATGATTCGAGTACTGCAAGGAGAGTGCCTTGCTGAATTTATAAGTGTTTGGGTTTTGGCACAGTGAATGGATTAGTACATGGTGTGAATGGGTCACTAGAGGAGTACAAAAGTAGTGGCAGGGTGTTTGCTGGAAGTGAATGATTACTGACTGGGGAATTGAAGGTGTGAAAAACAACTGTGTAGGTGGTTAGAGGACAGCATGCATAGTGAATAGGCATTTGAAGCAGTCTATGTGCTAAGGCCTGTGTCGCTTCATGAGTACTTGGATACTGACTGAATGATTCGAGTACTGCAAGGAGAGTGCCTGGGTGAATTTATAAGTGGTTGGCTTTTGGCACAATGAATGGATTAGTACTTGGTACTGAATGGGTCACTACAGGAGTGCTAAGGGAGTGACAGGATGTTTGCTGGACTGTATGGATACTGACTAGGAAATTGAAGGTGTGAAAGACAAGTGTGTAAGTGGTTAGAGGACTGCATGCATAGTGGATAGGGGTTTGAAGCAGTCTATGTGCTAAGACCTGGGTCGCTGAATGAGTACTTGGGTACTGACTGAATGATTACAGTACTGCAAGGAGAGTGCATGGGTGAATGTATAAGTGTTTGGGTTTTTGCACAGTGAATGCATTAGTACATGGTGCTGAATGGGTCACTAGAGGAGTACATGGGGAGTGACAGGGTGTTTACTTGAATTGTATGGATACTGACTGTGGAATTAAAGGTATGAAAGACAACTATGTAGATGGTTAGAGAACTGCATGCATAGTAGATAAGCATGTGCATCAATGCATGTGCAAAGGCCTGCCTCACTCCATTCCTACTTGAATATTAACTGAATGTTTACAGTATTGCAAGGACAGTTCCTCGGGGAATACATACGGAATGACTACCTTTTAATTCTACCTAAACTTGACAACAGGAAATTTTTTAAGCAGTTATGCATATTCAAAGAAATGAACTACTCAAATGCTTCTCTCACAGTGGTCACACAAATGCACACAGACTCACAGTTTGATTCTAGACAACAACCACTATCCCTAGGAGTTTACCAAAACTCATTCACTACTGTGGAACTGATAAGGGAACTGCACACAATCTACATATTTCAGGATTGCACTTCTGTGTCAAAGCCTGACTCATTTAATCAAAGCATAAACAAAAACTGCCTTCTAATGCTACTAAAACTTGACAACAAGACAGGTTTTAAAACAGTTATCTGTCAGCAAATACATGATGTTACCAAATGCTTCTCTCACAGTGGTTCCCAAATGCACACAGACTCACAGTGTGATTCTAGACAACAACCACTATCACTAGGAGTTTACCAAAACTCATTCACTACTGTGGAAGTTGTAAGGGAACTGCACACAATCTACATATTTCAGGACTGCACTTTTGTGTCAAAGCCTGACTCATTTAATCAACGCATAAGCAAAGACTGGCTTCTAATGCAACTAAAATTTGACAACATGACAGGTTTTAAAAGAGTTATCTGTCAGAAAATACATGATGTTACCAAATGCTTCTCTCACATTGGTTCCCAAAAGCACACACACTAACAGTGTGATTCTAGACAAGACCCACTATCCCTAGGAGTTGACCAAAACTAATTCACTACTGTGCAAGGGGTAAGAGGACTACACACAATCTACATATTAAAGTACAGCACATAAGTGTCAAAACATGACTCATTTTATCAATGCATAAGCAAAGACTGGTTTCTAATGCTACTAAAACTTGACAACATGACAAGTTTTAAAAGAGTTATCTGTCAGAAAACACATGATGTTACCAAATGCTTCTCTCACAGTGGTTCCCAAAACCACACACACTCACAGTGTAATTCTAGACAAGCACCACTATCCCTAGGAGTTTACCACAACTCATTCATACAGTGGAAGAGGTAAGGGGACTGCACACAAACTACATATTTCAGAACTGCACTTTAGAGTCAAAGCCTGACTCATTTAATCAAAGCATAAGCAAAAACTGCCTTTTAATGCTACTGAAACTTGACAACAAGACAGTTTTTAAAACAGTTATCTGTCAGCAAATACACGATGTTACCAAATGCTTCTCTCACAGTGGTTCCCAAATGCACACAGACTCACAGTGTGATTCTAGACAACAACCACTATCCATAGGAGTTTACCAAAACTCATCCACTACTGTGGAAGCGGTAAGGGAACTGCACACAATCTACATATTTCAGGAGTGCACTTTTGTGTCAAAGCCTAACTCATTTAATCGACGCATAAGCAAAGACTGGCTTCTAATGCTACTAAAACTTGACAACATGACAGGTTTTAAAAGAGTTATCTGTCAGAAAATACATGATGTTACCAAATGCTTCTCTCACAGTGGTTCCCAAATGCACACACACTCACAGTGTGATTCTAGACAAGCACCACTATCCCTAGGAGTTTACCAAAACTCATTCACTACAGTAGAAGTGGTAAGGGAACTGCACACAATCTACATATTTCAGGACTGCACTTTTGTGTCAAAGCCTGACTCATTTAATCAAAGCATAAGCAAAAACTGCCTTCTAATGCTACTGAAACTTGACAACAAGACAGTTTTTAAAATAGTTATCTGTCACCAAATACACGATGTTACCAAATGCTTCTCTCACAGTGGTTCCCAAATGCACACAGACTCACAGTGTGATTCTAGACAACAACCACTATCCATAGGAGTTTACCAAAACTCATCCACTACTGTGGAAGTGGTAAGGGAACTGCACACAATCTACATATTTCAGGAGTGCACTTTTGTGTCAAAGCCTAACTCATTTAATCAAAGCATAAGCAAAGACTGGCTTCTAATGCTACTAAAACTTGACAACATGACAGGTTTTAAAAGAGTTATCTGTCAGAAAATACATGATGTTACCAAATGCTTTTCTCACAGTGGTTCCCAAATGCACACACACTCACAGTGTGATTCTAGACAAGCACCACTATCCCTAGGAGTTTACCAAAACTCATTCACTACAGTAGAAGTGGTAAGGGAACTGCACACAATCTACATATTTCAGGACTGCACTTTTGTGTCAAAGCCTGACTCATTTAATCAAAGCATAAGCAAAAACTGCCTTCTAATGCTACTAAAACTTGACAACAAGACAGATTTTAAAACAGTTATCTGTCAGCAAATACACGATGATACCAAATGCTTCTCTCACAGTGGTTCCCAAATGCACACAGACTCACAGTGTGATTCTAGACAAGCAACACTATCCCTAGCAGCTTACCAAAACTCATTCACTACTGTGCAAGGGGTAAGGGAACTACACACAATCGACATATTAAAGTACAGCACATTAGTGTGAAAGCATGACTCATTTTATCAATGCATAAGCAAAGACTGGCTTCTAATGCTACTAAAACTTGACATCATGACAGGTTCTAAAAGAGTTATCTGTCAGAAAATACATGATGTTACCAAATGCTTCTCTCACAGTGGTACCCAAATGCACACATACTCACTGTGTGATTCTAGACAAACAACACTATCCCTTGCACTATACCAAAACACATTTCTTCATCTAGAAGGAGTACTACATTTTAGTGTAGAAACATAACTCATTTCACAAATTCATAAACAATGACTGGTTTCTAATTCTACCAAAATATAAAAACAGCACAGTTATCTGTCTGCAAACACATGAAAAACACAAATGCTTATCACAGAATTGTTTCTACATGCACACACACTGTCAATAAGATTGTAGACAAAAAAAGTACTCCCTACACTTTAGCAGGAGAAATACATTAGTCTGATTAAAATCAAAATAGTCTACATACATCCCCTCACAATTAAATAACTCACCTTTCAAGTTGTTTTGTAGATTACGAAGTATATCAGTCACATACCAGATATCAGTCACACACCAGATTTTCTTATACAGAATCTCTGCACTGTGCACCTCTCAGCAAAACCAAAGAATGGCAAAGTTTCCCTCTCATTTTCCACACATATACATGTAAACATCAAATCACATTCCTTCCCACATAAATTCAAAAGCAAACACACATTTCTATTGGTTAAACATTTCAACGCTTTCCAAATGACATAAATTTGAACCCTTCCCCCAATCTGCCTTCTGCCCATTACCATAGAAACAAGACATGGAACACTGTACTGAGCACACAGGTCACAAGTTCAGCACACAATGTTGCTAATCAAGACAGCAAGTGTGCTTGACTTTTCAAAATATCAGCTTATTATATATAATGTTCCTTACAACCAGTTTTTGTTAACCAATAAGAATCATGCGTTTAAAAAACAGAAATATACACCCTACCTTTCAGTGTAGAAGGTTGTGAAACAACCAATGATTTCTTGTCTTTTTTCAAAACTACATCTGAGCCACCATTTTAGAAACATCTTACTTTTCAAACTGCCATTTCATTTACAGAGACCATCTGAGTGCATCCAGACCTCCTTTCAAGATGCTTAGAGTGTGGATTGTGGGACACAGCTATATTTTCTGGAGCCAAAGGTATGCACAAAACAAAGGCATTCACAAAGACCTAGGTTTGCCAAATGTAGACATTAAATGGATTGGACAGAGAGGGTTAAAGTGGCACCAATTGATGCCATTGGTGAAATCCTTCATGCATATCCAACACCCTGACCTCATAATAGTGCACTGTGGTGGCAATGACCTAGGCACTTTGACTGGGGTAGGTCTGGAAATGCTTATGAAGGACACCTTTGCAGAACTGATTTCACTTTTCCCCAAAACTGCCTTTGTGTATTCTAACATATGCCAAAGGCAGAAATGGAACTGGTCCGATCATTTTTGTCCACAAATTGAGAAAGCTAGGAAACATGTGAATAAATCTGTTTCTGCTTTTCTCCGCGACTATAGAATGGGGTCCATTTACAATAACAATCTGCACCTTCATATGCAAGAGATGTATAGGAGAGATGGAGTACACTTTACTGATGAAGGAAACAGAGTCTTCCTCAACAACTTTAGACTCTGTATAGGTACTTACTTATAAGTACCAAAAACTCTCAATGAACACAACGGCTCTTTTTAGAGCCACTCAAGAACAAAACACTTAAGCTTGATATTTATCTCCCAAAAATTTCAATGTTTTTTTCCTTGGATCCGCGCACCCAACGCAAGAGAATCCGTGCACCCAACGCGATAGGATGCGCGCACCCTGTGCGCATTTCGCCGTTTTTTTGGGGGGGGGGCCCCAGGGGGTCCTTTTGGGACCCCCTAAGAAGATCTAGAGAGTCAGAGTATTTCCACTCTGCCCCCTTTATATATTTTACACACTTATTCCCCTTGCTTCTTCAGCCTCACTTCTACCGAGGCAGAATATGGCTGTCAACAGTTCCTAGTTTCGAATGTAGACAGACACTCGACAGCCAATTAGCATTCAGCGCGTGATTGGGAGGGTGCACGCTCTGTTCGGGGAGGGTGCGCTTAAGGTACGGGTAGGGTGTGCGGATCCTCCCCGGCCATAGATATCACTACATTTTTTACCCTAATTTTCTCAGGAACTACTGAACAGATTCACACCATTTATGCAAAAGTCTGAACTGAGGACTACCTCTTTGCCAAATTTGGTGTCATTCCATTCAGCAGTTCGGGCTGTAGCTGCGACAACAGATCCTATGGGAAATTGCATGGGGAAAACGCGTTTTGGGACCCCCCTTTTTTTCGGCCCCCGCATGACGAATCACCACAAAACTTTAAGGGTAGGAGCGGAGCGGAGCTGGCCAAAAGTTTGGAAAAGTTTGCGAGGATTCATCAACCGGCGCCAGACTTATTGGGAATAGAATGTTGCGGATTTCCTATGGAAAATAGGTCCTAACTATAACTATCTACTGGCGACCGCCAGTAGATAATTTATTTATTTATTTATATGTTTTTTTAAAAACTTTGCATCACACCTAACTATAACATTACTTTAACCTTTGTTTCTTTCAGTGAATATATCCATATTCACTGAAATAAACAAAGGTTAAAGTAACGGAATAGTTAGGTATGATAACAATCTGTGTTTGTTTGTAAAAAACTTAGAAGTTCACTGAAGAAAGCAAAGGTTAAAATTATGTTATAGTTATGTGAATATCTCAGTGATTAACATTTTCAGCTAATAAAAACACAGAAATTCACCAGTTATGGTTAGTAGAGATAACTATAATTTGTACCCCACCATGCTTTGCTTATGACCTTGAATATTAAATCACTTATGACATCTTCTATGACATAATTTATAATATCATTAGGGACATCTCAAATGACATCAGTGACAACATAAATGATAATACTACTGTTGACATCATCCAATGAATGTGTTAGTTTGTTTGATAAATAGATTATAAATCTTTGTATTGAAGAGTAGCTCTGTGTGCAGGCAACAGTTGACAACTTGTGTCCAGCATGTTCCACACAAGATTTTTGTTTTGGTTCTGCAGAAAATTTTCCCAACAGGGCAAAGATTCTACTTACTACATGGATGGGGCCATATTTATGACCAAGATACACAGTGCAGTACAGCAAGTCTTCTTGCGGTGCTGCACTGCGTTGCAGGGAAAGGGCAGGAATGTGCAGTATTTAAGTCAATAGCAATGCGGAGTATTCCTGTCTTTTCCCTTGCTCTGCTGCCCTTTTGGCTGCCTAACGCCAATGCAGTCATCCTTGCACCAAGGTGCAAGGGAGCCTCCTTTGCATGTAGGATTGTTATTGTGCAAGAAATGGCACCTTCCTGCACAAAAACAATCCCCTGAGGCTTTTTCCTCTTTCTTTGTGTGCTGTAGAATGCAACCTCATGCCACGCACAGCTATTGGTCAAGCGTGGCATGAGGTTGACCACAGGGCCTGGTTTGTAGCCAGGTCCTGCTTCCAACTCCCTGCAGGCAGCCAATCCCATGCGTTGCACAGCCTTTGGCTATGTGCAGCGGGGGTTAACCACAGGGCTTGACTTGCCTACAGACCCTGTTGCCAAACCCCAAGCATGCTGCTAGCCCCACCCACCACACAGCCTTTGGCATGTCCAGAGTAGGGTTGTTCTTCCAGCCCGGTGGACCCCATCCCCGGGAACAAAACCTATTTTTTAAAGAGAGGCGGGCATGCAGCCCTCATGTCTGAACCCTAAAAGGCACCAGGGATCCCATCCCCTTGGGCCAAATACAATTAATTAGGGGAGGAGGTGTGTGCCCCCTCCCTGAGCCTTCTTGGTCCTCAGGCTCTCCATCCCCAGGGCCAAAATCTAAGGAGAGCGAGGCATGCAGCTTCCCTCCCCAAGCCTTCTTGGGCCCCAAGGACCCCATCTCCCTGGGTCAAAATCTAAGAGGAGTAGTCGTGCATCCCCCCCTCTCTAAGCCCTAATAGGCCAAGGTACCCCATCCCCCAGGACCATATACAAGAAAAAGAAAAGATGAGCCAAGTGGCTCCCCTCTCCAAGTCCTAATAGGTCCCTAGGAGCCTTTCCCCTGGGGCCAAATGTAATTAAAAAAGAGGAGATGGCCACAGAGCCCCCCTCCCTGGGCCTTCCTAGGCCTCGGGGACCCTGCCATCATGGGCCTAAAATCTAAGGGAAGGACATATGTAGCCCCCTCCTCGAGGCCTATTAGGCCAGGGGGACTTCATCCCCTGGGGCCAAATACAATAAAAAAAGGAAAGGGGCTGGGTAGCCCCCATCTCAGAGCCCTAATAGGCCTCAGGGACCCCATCCCCTTGGACCAAATATAAATATAAAAGAGGATTGGGCCATGCGACCCCCCTTCCCAAATCTTATTTAGCCCGGGGGGGATGCCATTCACTGGGGCAGCCAGGGAGGGGGGCCATACAGCCCTCCCTTTTCATTACAGTAACGTAACCGTCCTGGGGGATGAGGTCCGCAGGGCGTTTTAAAGCTCAGGGAGGGGGCCCACCTTACCTTAATAAATACATTAGGCCCTGGTGGATGTGGACTCCATGGTTGAAATGGCTCAGGGAGGGATGCCGTGTTCCCTCTACCCTTAATACCTACATTGGGCACTGGGGTATGGGGTCCCCGGGTCAAAAAACAGTTTAGGAATGGTGCAACACATCCCCTTCCCCTTCGAATAATCTACTCAGGCCCCAAGGGAAGGGGTTCCTCGGACCCAAAATGGTTTTGGGGAAAAAATGGCACCTGCAAATTTGTTTTGTTTTTCCGTGATCCTGCCAAACTCACGAGAGATGCAGAGAAAATTGCAGATTTGTTTGATATTTTGGCCCCTGCGGGGTCCTCTGGGTCTCCTGACAGGGCCTAGGGAGTTAGGGTATCCCTACTGTTCCCCCCTCGTGTTCTTTATTTTTTAAAGTTCAGGACATGGGACTAAGGCCCCAAGTCATGTAATGGCTGCCAGAAACCTTTTTCTCGTGTTGCTGGCTGCAAATCAGATCACTGGCTCTCATGTAAGCCTGTCTCTCTTGGGGGGGTGAAGTGGCCCAAGGGAAAGAAACCTCCTTTGGCCAATCAGAATGCTCTATTTTTTAAAATTGGTATTGAGGAACTCTCATGGGGTGTATTCCTGTCACTCACTGCTAGTTTTCTTTTCTGGCGGTGATGAACAGGTAAAAAAGTTTTACACTCTTCACCCTAAAAAGGGTGGATGGTGTAATGCCCTTCGTCCAATGGCCCTTACCCCTCTGGACCGTCAGAGGAACAATCACATCAACGGAGTCAACCTGGGCCCTAGCAACAGAGTACGTAAGGGCCACCAATCTTTAAATGAGGCGGGCGGGCTGAGAGTTTGTAGGGATGGGTACTCTGTTGTGTTTGCGATGAAGTATCCGGTGTGCCAAACTCTAAATCAGGCCCTTAGATCTAAGTGCAAGAGTAAATTTACTCAAGCAAATCAACACGTAATAATAATAATAATTTATTGTTTATGGTTATTTAAAACCTTTACTTTGTAAGACAGCAAATGCAATTGATAAAACAGAGCTAAATTCATCCAAGTTAGGAGAAGCGTACTACAGTTACCACATTGGTCTGCTGCATAGGGGTAACTAATGGTTATTCCTCATATAAAGTAGCACAGGCTCGGATTCATATGAACTGAGTAAACATCAAGTTTGTGCATATTAAAACAGAATATTCGGCCATAAAAAAGGAAGCATGCTAAAGTTACTGCATTGTTCGGCCACATATGGATGTCAGGTATTTATTCTTCATTTAAACCAGCACATAACATTAGTGCAAGTGAATTAAAACAGCAGGCCAGTATTGCAACATTGGTCAGATACATAAGAAAGCATCAGGTGATTCATCAATTAAAGCAACAAAAACATTAAATAAAGTGCAGGTGTGTTGAGGCAGCCATTTTTGCAGAAAGTAATGTGGCGGATCAGGTTCAGCCACTAAATTAGCTGTCTGGGGACTTCTTCTAAATGCACTTTGCTGGGAAACAACACAAGAATTAAGTACAGTTCCAAATGCCTTGGATATGAGGGGGATGCAAGGTGGCGTGTGATTGACTGCAGGGATCCTACCATCTCCCATGAATAGATCGATGTTGCGGTCAGAGGCTAGTTGGTCTGCGGAATCAGAGGACAGACGCAGGGGGCTGGGTGGTGGACGCTCTGTAGTTGCGTGGCATCTCACAGCGCCGTGCTCCTCCTGGAGTATAGCGAAAAGCAAGCCCTGCAAGTGGTGTCGTTGGGCACATGGAGAAGTTATGGTGGGGAGGGGTGGCAAAACGGTGAAGACCCTTGCTGTGGTCTCCACAGGAGGCAGGCCTCGTTCTGCTGGTGGTCTCCAGCGGGGGTGGATCTAATCGGGGCTCCATAGAGACAAAACTACGTGCTGGCGCTGGCACGGGCAGAGGAAGGAGAGAGCCCGGGATAAAGAAGTCAGCAGGGAAACCGTAAAAAGTAGATGGAGGAGAACCCAGCTCAATCTACGTTAACGGATTTGTTTTACAATTTGTCAGCAGCAGACACCGCAATTAAGAACCAAGTACTTCCCCAAGTAATCCCCCAACCACATACCTCACCGAGACAGTGGAAAGTTTGTTATGTGAGGGGGTAGGGGCTAAAGAGGACTGGGAAAGACCCTACAAAAACTGATCCCCTTCTAGAAATGTCTCCCACTGCTCAGGGAGGCTAGAGGATGGGGGTAAGGACAATAAAATAGGGAACCAGAAGTTGCCAGAGGTAGAGGCAGAGGGGGTCAAAAAGCCTATACCGAGTGAAACACTGAACCAAAGTATAGAGAATGTAGAGCGCGAAGAACCTGAGAGCCTTGTAAGAGATGGCCCCCCCAAAGGTGGTGTGACAGAGCAGAGAGGAACTATCGCCTGACGGAATAGGGGAGCGCTTTTTCTCCTTAACTGCTGAGATCCGTCCGAGAAGGGAGGTACATCTATCAGCAGTGAGGGGTTCTTGGAATCAGACAGTTCCTCCTCGGGCGACCAGTTGCAGACAGCCCAGAGGAAGAGGAGCGGAAGGGGGAATTAAAAGGAAAGACTGTCAGAAATGGCTTGTGGGCAAACAGTTGAAATGGGACAATTCAAACACCTGGCCTATGCTGCAGGCAGAAGGGTCAAAAGAGGGCCCAAGCGAAATGGTTGAGATGGATTCTCAAGAAAAAGGACCATCGGTAGCTACGATAGCAATGCAAGCAAATGCAAGAAGTGAGGGCGGATGGGCGTAGAGATAGAGTGGCGAATAAAAAAGTGCAAGCTGGAATAGGGAAGATAAATAGGAAATGTGGAGACTTTGCTGAAAGATTGTCGTCGGTTGAGATAAGGACAGAGACTCTCAAGGCGGAAATTGAGACATTGAAAGAGCAGAATACCGGTCAAGGGGGAGCTCTGTCAGACGTCATGCTCAAGCTTGAAGAACAGGAAAATAGACAGTGGAGAAATAATTTGCGCTTCTTAGGGGTACCAGAGGGGGTGGAAGGCAGCAATCCTCGGTTATATATTGTCGACTTGCTGAAGAACACCTTCCCTGAACAAGTGAAGCTGGATTGGGACAGTGAAATTCAACTTGCCCACCGGGTACCCCTAATGATGAAGAAACAACCCCATGAACAAGCAAGTGTTTTTTTTTTTTATTTCCTGTTGCGACAACTTGTGTATGACCAAACCTGACCTAACTCTCCTACATTGGATGATGGTGTCCAGTTTTTTTTGTTAAGCCAGATTATGCCCAAGCAACTGTCGAACGGTGGTGGAGGCTAAGACAGTTAATTACACCATTTCAAAAAGTAGGGGCAGAGGTTTTCTTACAAAACCCAGAAAGGTTGAAAGTGAAATTTAAGGAAAACTCTTGTATGTTTGTCTCTGAAATTTTAGCACAGGATTTTCTAAATGAAATAACAGAAATAAGGAAGGAAAAGGGAGGTGAAATCTCGAAGAAATGAGGGGGAGTAAACTGGGAGACAAAACTGGAAAATAATGCTAAGAAGTCGCTAAAGTTATGGTTTTGTTATATCACAGGGGGAGCGGTGGGGCAGTTTATTAGATGCACATCATTCAGGCTATGCCTGATTACCTAGGTATTTGGAGGGGTAGTGGCAGGGTGAATGCTGGAGTGGGGGGCACCTTTGCTGGGGGGGTAGGCAGAGGTGTTTTAGAGTGGGTTTTTTATATGGAAAGTTACACCGGGACGGCATGGTGGAAACTGATGAAATGAATGCATTTTCAATGTGGGGTAACGCTAAAAGATATCAAAGATGAGTAAGTTAAGGATTGCAACGATTAATATATGTGGTCTTAATGATATAAAAAAGAGGCAAATAGTATCTCAAGGGCTAAGATTGTTCAAGCTGATATAGTGTGCCTGCAAGAAACTCATGTAGAAGGGAACCCAAAAAGATCTTTTACAATATTTGGGGTACACTATAATAGGAGCAATAAATCAAGGCACACATACGCGGGGGTAGCAATTTTGGCCCGTAACAAAGCTATCCATTTTTCCTCAGTTAAAGTCGACTCAATTGGGCATTGGGTTATTGTTAGTTGCATTGCCCCGGGTGCTTCCAAGTTTACGCTGTGTTCCCTCTACAGAAGCAACATGGATGACCCCACCCTATTGAGATGGTTGTCAAATTAATTATATCACTGGCAATTACCTATTGTGATGTGCGGGGAATTTAATAATAATCTCGTCAGTGGCTGGGATCAAGGGGCACTATATATAGGCAAAAAACCTAAAGTTTATCAAGCTTTATGTAATTTGTGTCAGGAGCATGGATTATGCGATGTCTGGGTGAAATTAAGCCCTAAGGATCAAGGTTCACGTACTACTCGGCGCCCCATCAGAAGCATGCAAGGCTAGACTATTTTGTTGTCTCGCACACGATTAGTCACATAAGTACAACTGAAAAGGCCCCCAGATACCTTTCAGACCATAACCCACTGATACTTGAGGTACAGGGAGGGAGTGATCGGGGGAAATCCTTTTCGCCATGGACATTCGAAAGAGCATTATTGGTAGATGAAGCCTATGTGGAGTCCATGAAGAAATGTATTCTGGAGTTTATAGGTAGAAATCTTGGATCTGCCTCCCTTGACATAGTTTGGGATACACTAAAAGCAGGCATATGAGGGAAACAATACAATATGCCATAAGGAAAAATAAAAATGAAAAGGCGGAACTTCACTCTCTGAAAATCAGCTTGGCACAGGCGGAAGGTAATTTAATAAAAGCCATTCAAAAGAAGGAAAGTGTAGAGGAGGCTTGCCTAAGGGTTGCAATAAGCAAAGCTGCAAAAGGAGAAAAAATATTGAAAAATGTAATTGACAAAGCAACCATGCACCGTGAGGAGATGTACGAGTGCAGTGAAAGGGTTGGTCATCTTCTTGCAGTTAGGACAAGGCAAGAAATTACTCGAATGAAGTCAAGATAATAAGAGACCCTGTGGCAGGTTTGAGGTCAGATGTAAGTAAAATCTGATCTGCTTTTTGTCAGTTTTATTGGACTTTGTATACAGAAGATCAGGGGGGAGAAAGCCAGAAGGAAGAACGGATAGAAAAGTATCTGGAACAGCCTGCTGAGGTACTCCTATCAAGAGGAGAGGGACCTCTTAGATCAACCATTAGTATGGAATGAAATTACAACTACCCTTGCTAGGTTACCAAGAGGGAAAGTGACGGGATCTGATTTGATCCCCACTGAATTTTATAAAGTCTTTCAAGAACAACTGTAAGAAATTATGGAGATCTTGTTTTTACAAATTACAGAGGGGGTGAATCTACTGGCCTCGTGGGCTACGGCAAAGATTATTATCTATCCAAAGAAAAATAAGCCGAGCAAGGAGTTAGGGTCTTATCGGCCAATAACCCTTATTAATGGGGATGTGAAGATTTACTCCAAAACTCTAGCCTCTTGTCTGTCACTAGTGATCCACAAAATTGTTTCCCAGAGCCAACATGGCTTCATTCCAGGGAGAGGCACCATAGAGCATATTAGGAAGAGCATCACGTTGCTTGACGTGAAGCAAGTGGCAGGAGACCCAATGGCTGCAATTTTTTTAGACGCCGAAAAGGCTTTTGATATGGTCTCCTGGCAGTTTCTTTGGGCCACTATGCAATGGAAAGGGATAGGGACACAGTTTATTCACGCAGTGAAAGCCCTGTATAAAGATCCTGAGGCTAGAGTTTGGGATAATTGGGGTTTGACTAAAGCATTTAAATAACGAGAGGCACACGCCAAGGGTGCCCGTGCTCCCCGTTATTGTTTACTATTTATATAGACACTTTCTTGAAATAC